>NW_009220829.1:17500-28930 GCF_000690835.1 Fulmarus glacialis | reverse complement strand
GTGGGCTCAGCAGTAGGGAGCGCTGGGTAACATCAACACTTTCTGTAAAGTATTATTAGACAAAGACGACATTTTGAGGAGAAATATGTACTAATATATTTGCAGGATTGCACCCTTAGCACCTTTTGGACACTGCTCTTAACCTCATTGCTTAACAAGAGAGGTGCTACAGTCAACAATAGAGGAGAGAACATTACAATAAGGATATTTTTTAAGGAAATACTTGCTGACAGCATGCTGAAATGAGGATAAACACATGCCTACTGTTTCAAAACAGCAGCAAAGGCTGAGCTTTTATTAAATAAACATGGCAAACAAGCTAGCTAAAGCCCACAGGCAAATGCTCTGTCACCAGAGAGGTGAAGATGATGAGGTGTGTCCTTGGACCAACTAGTTGCGAAGCCCCTTCTGAATCAAACAGTACCAGGGAATACCCGAGGGGTTTAAGTCTGAATTTCTACTGAAGAACAAAGCATGTTGGGACACATTCACACCAATGACACGGCCAAATTACAGATGAATGAGGAGAACTAAATGTGCTTTCTCTCACTACCAAGGTGGCCACTGCTGCCTTCAAGCTGACTGAAGACCCCGAACAGCTAAATCTTGCTACCAGACCCTCCTGACAACAGATTACCAACCTGAACAGCTTCACTTCAAAAATGCAAATTAGAGGTTACATAATGTGCTTTTGTTTTGTAAGCCAATATGTTGCCAGAAGACCTTCAGCTGAACTGGTGCACACTGGTGAGTCAGAAGCCGTTTCTAACCAGCCACCAGAAAAACGCATAAAATACCAAGTGGAAGATACACATTACCACTCTGCTTCTGCTTTTCAGATAGAAGAGAGGAATAAGAGACACACGGCTTTCCCCTGGAACAGATCTCGGCCAAGAGTTTTTTGGGTTTGGGGTTTTTTTTTTTAATTTTAGAGTAGTGGTCTCAGTTACTTATCCCTTTAACACATACCTAGGTTAAAAGTGAATGCAATAAATTTTAATTAGGATGGGGTCTATACTTGTTGACAAAATTAGTTGCTGAAAATACAAAACCCCTGACAGGTTTCAGTTCTCACATTCTAGCAACCAGGTACAATTTGAGTCACGTATGAAAACCTCCCATTTGCACCTCACAGCACAGACCACCATCTTTCATCGGAGCCGTGCTGGGGTCCAGCCCTCACCTCCGCCTCTTCACCGCCCGCACTGTCCTGCTCCCTGGCCAGGGGTCACCCTCGCTGTAACGACGGTCGTTCAAAGCTGGATCTACCACACCTACAACGTCACGCTACAAAGAGGGACTTCTCCCGCCATACAACTTGGCAACAAACTCCTGGTTAAGTTTTGGCATGATGCCTAACGGCGCCATTCCTTCTGAAACAGAAAACGTTAACAGTACGAAGTGCCACGGCTGTTTTCCAAAGCAGACAATGATAATACAGGAGACAGAAGCAAATCGGTTTTGTGAATGTTAACACAAAAACGTGCCAAGAGTCGGCCAGAAGAACAATCGCTACTTTAAACTGTAATGGGACCTTACATGAATTAAACTAGCCAAACTGACCGCTCTTGCTGAGTATCAGCAGAGCTCTTGACCAAACCTCCCGAACTGCACCACTGTAACAGAACAGTTAAAACGACTCCTCCCCGCTACTTGTGGATCGAGAATTACTCCTTGCATGTAAGGTAGGCAGAAGGCAGCTATTTGTTTTAGCTAGCGTTATAAATAAGGAACATCCAGCTTGTACGACAGGTAAGAATTATTCCCATTTGTGAGTTTTTCCTGGAGTGAGAGCAAACTCCACTAAATATTCCTGTCTGCCTCCGTGTGCACAAAGAGCCCGGAGCACATAAATCTGTAATAATATTGCTCTTAGAAGGACCAAGACATACACACCGATGCCCATATGCTGTGTATACGATTTAAAGAAAATACTGCTCTTCTGGAGCGAGCACTGTAAGTCATTTTGGGGAAGCGACTGTTGCACCCGCAGCAGCGTGTCTGAACCCCATTAACAGCACGGAGGAAGGTAACCGGTACGGTAGCGGAGGGGACGGCCACCGCCGAGCTCCTCCAGCACTGCCCGGCCATGCTGCTGCGTTAATGACCTCGCAGCAGTAGACAGATCCAGTCCTTCTGCTTTTCTTTCTCACTGAATGATTTCCCTAAAGCCAAAGCTGGGCAAAATGCCACTAATGCTGCCGTAAAACTCCCGCTGTGTTAGGAGGGAGGCAGGCGACTGAGGGTTAGGAGGTAATCAAGCTTACAGATTAAGGCTCAGTAAAGCTACAAGATCAGCACAGCTCGGGGTGTTTATTAACTCTTTGAAAACCAAGATGTATGATTTCGTATCACATTAATATAAAGGACGTTTTCTAACAAGACCTGACAGCTCAACTATTTTGCAAGATTAATTCTAATTTGTGCAAAGCTAGGAGTCCAGAAGAAACACTCTTCAAACCTATTTGGATCAATTTCATTATAAAATGTGCTTCAAACTATGAGACTGCATGAGCAAAAGCCTCCTGAGAATTACAGAGAAGTAAAATTTGCTAATTATTCTTCCATTCAGAAACATTGCTTTTGAAATTAAACAGGGTAACCTGAAAGTCAGAGAGTTAAACATACTTCTACCCCCTTGGTGCATTAAAGCTGTGACCCAGGAATTACTCTTTTTTAGCAGTGCAGAATGGGTTAATTTCTTAATATAAAATGAGGTTGCTGCAATCTGGGTGTTTTTTGTTTTGTTTTGTTTGTAACACAAAGCAAAATATACTCTACAGATGCTTGATTAAAATGCAACAGCTGTTTATGGCGGTGCATTTTCCGCTAATTTACTAGGGCAGATTTTTCGAGGAGCCTTGTTTTATTGCATCTTCATTTGCATAAACATTCATATACCAGAGCTGTCTGTCCACTTGTCCCTGGCTTGGCTAATATTTAAGGTTTAAATTCAAATTCAACTAAGCCATCCACTCCCATAAAGAAAAAAGAGTTTTGAGAGTAAGGTGTTACACCTCTGTCCCACGATCTAACCTGCACTTTGCATGTATTTAAATCCAAATCAATCCAAAATATTACATTTTTTGGCATCATACGCAACTAGTATTTAATCTGCTCTTCACATCTGTCTGGGTAGGCCTGGTGCATTATTTTATATTATTATTTCCCTTTTGTTTATTTGATCTATTACATTCCTTAAGCTTGATGACTAATCCAAATTATTAACAAATACAAAAGGGTTTATGTAAATTATTATGACGAACAAAAACAAATCACAATTACAACATTGTTAAGTGAATTAGACAACAATGGCTACAGCTTCCCTATCATAGATTGAGGCAGCTGAATTTGAACTTTATTGACAGTTGCAGCAGAAAGCCTTAATCACTAAGCACCAGTATAGTCTGGTTTTCATAGGGTAATGACCCATCTATATATTCATAACAAGGGTCTCATTCATCATAATTCATATTAAAAAAAAAAACCTCTTGCAAAACTAATGGAGGGAATGTGTGAAAAGTGATTGGATGGGTAAAACTGTATGGGGCTGGAAAGGCTTTAATTGATTTTATTGTGCTGTGTCTAAGCCTCCTTGCACAGTACATCAGATCTGTATCTAACTGCATTTCAATTGATTTTCACTGATAGGCTTCTTTCTTATGTCTAGGGCTTAAGTACTAAACTAATAAAAGGATAAAAGACTTTGTAATACAGATTTTGAAAATAATGTGCACACATGATTTCTATGGAAGAAAATTGTACGATATGTGTTTGTCCTACCAAGTGACTACAACCAAATGTAATATAAAAAAATGCAACTACCATGAAGAAGATTACTAAGGGGGGGTGGGGAGGAGAGGGAAGGAAAAAAGAAAATAAGGAAAAAATGTCCCTTGGCTAAAATCAGCTTGATTGTAAGCAGATTTGACTTCAATGGAGTTGTACCTGCTCACATTAGGGGTGATTTTGACTGATACCTCAAACTTGATTGAAAGAGATTATAATTCATTTCAGATGTGGGTTAGTTCCTAAAAAATTTAAATAATGAATCATACATATTCTGATAAAAGTATCTAACTAACATATCCTGATAAAATTACCTAAAGCAAAATGAACTGGTTTTTAACTTTTTGTATGATCATATTCTTAGACCTTTAAAATACATGAATTTTTAAAGCATCTAACCTGTGGCAGTAACATTATGTCAGATACAAAACGCCCTTAATGCAACTGTGCATTTATAGCACAGTTCAGATAACAGCTTGTTCAAGCTCTAGAATGTTGCTCAATTGGGCTTCATATCAAATGGCCACGATGAAGTTGAAAAAGGTGCTCGTTGCAGTTAAAAAGCGATAGCGCAGTTTGAATAACTGATTATTAAAGCAACAGGTTCACATAAAGGGAACACATATTAAATGCAAATACCCACACACAGGGGAAAAAAATCTAAAATTTGGGAAGTGAAAACATCTTCAAAAAGACAGTTTTCCAATTTTTTATTCTACATATCCCACCATCATTTGCTAAAACTGTTGCAAACTACACTATCTGCTACTCAGATGGTTTGTAACATCTGTATAACAAATGATAATGTATAATAGTTGTTCTGGTTTTGTGTTCCTTTACGAGGCTTGGTGTTGATAATCTCCAAAGCACACCCATGATTCTTTAAATTAAACATAAGAATCTTGTCTCACAGTACAGCTAGGTTATCCATGTGTAAGAGCCCAAGCCAAGTAATTACACATCCGCTCAAAGGATTAGACACATAAGATTTCTTTAAATTTTTAATAAAACTGCACAGCTGTTTAGGGAAAAAACTCCTTTGTTCTAGATTTTTTAAAAACCATTAAGCTCAACGTGATTCACAGTTATGCTTCAAGAGAAGTACCTTAAAAGTATTTCTGTTAGGCACTTTTTTTAGTAGATTTAACATCAGTTTAACCTCATGGCAACAGATTTGAGTCAGGAATAACCTAAAGGAAAAGTATTTGGTCAAGTTTTAAAGAACATTTCTCTGCTTTTACCAGAACACCTGCAAATGCATTTTACTTAACAATATAACCACTTAAAGTGCATATTAGCCGGTGCACATAAAACTGTGTTACATCATGAAGTTAGCCTGTGGGACAAGCGGAAAGCTGATGTTTGAACAGCATCGCACGATGGGGCACGACGGACACCGCCTCCCCGACAGCCTTTGCTGCCCTGCGAAACAGGTTGAATTGCCTCAGGACAAGTGCCACAACCGAGAAATAACTGTGGCTTGGGAAACGGGCAATGAATTGCCCAAACGCTGCAGCACCAAGCAGGTGGATTCTGCCCCAGAAGCTCTTCCAGTGCTGATGGTTCAATCAAGACAGAGGTGCAAGGCGAGGTGTGCCTCTGCTGTGAAACCGCAGATTGCTGGAAGTTCCTCAGACCAGCGCACGACCAACACCGCACCACGAACGAGAAGCGGCAGCGTTAGCTGAAATGCGTACCAGAAACATGAAAGCAGCAGACGTGCGTTCTTCAGAAGATACGTGAGTAGCTGGAATAAAATCAGGACCTGGCACTGGTGACGTAGGCAGAGATAGGGAGAGTAACACCAAAGGGGTGACAGCGTCCAAACAAGCTCTAGCAAAATCAGGATGAACTGGAGAGGACCGATGGACCATGCTGGCTGAACATGGCTAAGAACAAGCCCGTTATATGGCCTTCAAACGTTGTGCTTCCAGAGCCTTTAAGGAAAGAGAAGGAACAAACCTGGACGACCATGGCAATAATGAGGATGGACCGTTCAGAAGAGAGGGAAGTTCCTGAGGACTATAACCAACAGAGGCAGAAGACGTATTAGCAGAAAGTGCAAGGTCAGGAATGCAGAAGTCTGAGTGCCTGTCAGTTAGAAAGGCTGGGGGAAAAACCCGAGGTCTTTCAGTTGCAGGAGGTGATGGGCTAGCTGCCTGGCATGGCCGTGCTCCAGCACGTATCACAGAAAACAGAAATATTATGTTGTTCAGCACAGCGGTGAGTTGTCATCTCAAACATGCGTACCGATACCCATGTTCAAGCTGAAAACTTGAAAGAGATACAAAGCCGTCTGACGAGGGGAACAGAAACCCTGGCTCAGATAAGGGAGGGAAAGCAGCAGGGCTTTTTCCCGTTTCAGCAGTAAGCCAGGATGTGTATGACCACTCTCCACAAACACTCCAGGGACATAAGCGCCAGGGAAGGAAAAACTATTTAAGTTAAAGGACAGCATCAGCGCAAAACCAGGTGTACCTTAAAAGATTTCTAATCATCAAAGAAGCAAGAAGTATGGGGACAGCGCTCTGGCGTGAAGACGGCGGGACGCGGGACGTGCCGGTCGGGGTGCTGACTGTGCTACAGCCACTCTCATCACCCAGGTCTGTCCATTCCGGCCTGTTTTTCTAATTCAAATATTTTACAGGACTTTGGCTTTGTACCTTGGTGTAAATTTACTACCATAAAACTGTTGCAATAATATGCAATATTACTAAACAACCAATATGTAGGATTTACAAGATAAGCTATGGTATGCAGGTATATTTACAACGAATCTAAATCTCTAAAGATTTTAATGAACTGCAGCTGACCTTGATCAGTGATTCAAAGCCCGGAGCAGCTTCTGCTCTCTCACACATTACTAACCTTTGCTACAACATTTATCAATTTACCTTCTTGATCTCTCAAGCAGGTCATGTTTTCTAATCAGCCACTAGCTCAAAGACCTACATCCCAATTAAATTACTGAATGAAGACATGCTGGAATGTAGGCTTCTTTTAAAAGAAATTAGCACAAAATACACTTAAATACTGGATTTGCCATATCTGAACTGATTTTTTTAAACATTTCTATATAATATGCAAGGTACAGACACATATCCTACTCAGAATTAGAACTGTTAACCTCATCCCTAAAACACACTGTGTTTCCTTGGATGTTTTCTATTTTTGCTTCCCCAAGTGTTCTGTGCATAAATACTGACCTGAGCTTTAAATCATCTACGCTGAGCTGTGAGCTCTTCAGACATTGGCTTGTCTGAAATCTTAGCGTACAAAAAACTACACAGATGTTTATTATTAAGCATAAGAGTAGCTTCACAGACTTAAAACCACTTGCACTTAAAGTTCGATGCTTATTAAAACATCCACAAGATCTGAGCCTAATTTTTTTTCTCTTTCAATGCAGCATATATATTGAAGTTGCTGTAGAAAAAGAAAGTGCTAATTGTACAGCTGGAGGGCTCCTTGCAGCCCCTCAGGGCAGCGTGTCTGACGGCAGGCTCCCGAGAGGCCCCAAAGGAGCAAAGCTTTGGGCTGAAAGATTTGCGTTGGTGTTCCGCCGCTGCCTCTCCTGGGTCCGTCCTGCACAGCAGGGGCGACAGCGACCCCCAATATTTCAGCCAGACGATGGGCCGCCCCTTGCTTTGGTCTAAAAAGCAGGTTGTGCAAAAATTGCGTTCTGCTGCCTCCTCCTCTGCAGGCCAGGAGCAGGGTGCTGACAGACCCCGCACGATGTGCAGTAGCTCATCCGCACATGCACGGTAGCTCTGATATTTCCTGGATTTGACGCACATGTTGAGAATGACTGTACCCAGCATGTGCAAAAACACAGTCACACAGAAGGGGAAAAAATGGTAACACGTAGCGCTAAGCCTCACAGCAGCCTCGCTGGATTGCTAAAGATGATAAATATCATACACATTGCTGTTATTTTTAACAGAGCATTGCTGCAAACACAGGTGAAGGTAAGGAATGCCCTGACATTTATATTTCTTTCCCTGTTTCTATTTTTTGCCACTTTCAGAATCAGCAGTCAGTAATGACAAATACCAACAAATCCCAAATACCCAACTCTTCCCAAAACATACACAATCAAGTCATATTTGCAGTCACTAAGACAGAGATGATGGACATTCAGAGCATCAAAGAAGCACCATTTTCAGACAAAATTTAGATTCCAATGGGGCTTCCTCTGATTTTGAAAAGCAACTTGCTTGTACTTGTAGTCCTAGCTTACAAGTGTCAGCACACACTTGTTTCTACCAGACTCAAGCCTTCCACAATCCCCTTCCTTTATCGAATATTTCACACTAAATTCAGAGTCGGTCAACAAACCATATAAGAAATGTGAAGCCATGTTTGCATTTTATGTAACATGAAGAGTTTGCGTTATTTTCGTTTTCATGAAGGTGGAGGAGATGCCAATTCTGCAGGTGCAGTCTAGTAAGAACAGCTTTGGTACTGCTGAATCCAACTCCTCCCTACTGTAAATTTGCTTTATAGCTGTAATGCCAGTCTGCGCAGCACCTAGAATCTAACACCACCACCTTTCCTGACTGCTAGTGTTTTTATAATTTATTTTTAGGATAAAATTGTTGTTTCAAATGCAAAATACACAAAAGGAGTAAAATACACTGAATTCTAAGAGCAAGAGAAGCTGTGCATACATTAAAGCTAGCGTAACTGATATCCTTGTTTAATCACAAGGTGATCCTAACCACAGCACAGTACCCTGTCTAGCAAGCACCACATACGCAAAACGCATAATCACGGCTTCCTCCTGCGACCCACTGTGCTACAGCACTACCACTGCTATTTACCAGAGCAGGGGGTCTCAACCCCAGCAGAGGCAGGGACAGGCGCCAGCACACCCGCAGGCTTACAAGGATAGGAGGTCTCAGTAAGGTGGAGGGATCCGAGACGTGAAAAAGGATGAGAACTCCCGAATTAAGGAAATCCAGGCAGGTGAGCAAGTATCAGCTAGTTCAAAAAGAGACGATGTATTCAGAGTAAAAATAACAAACTGGTCAAACACTGTATTGTTTTTCTATTTCCATTTTCTTCCTAAATGCTAATACTTCAGTTATATGAGGAGTTAAATTTATATGAATTTATATGTATAAAATACTTCTGATGTTTAAAAAAGGGAGTGTTGAACCCCAATACTTTGGGGATTAAACCTGCTAACATTTCTGGCCCCCTGTCCATCCTACTTGCACACCTCTCTATCATTCTGTGCATACCAGTAAAACTGCCTGCGTATTTCCCCCCCCGCCCCCCACAATAGTTATAGCAAAGATGATTTCCCTGTAGTAATGCAAGGGCTCTGCCAAGGGTAACAGTTCAGGACTTCTTCATTTAAGGAGTACTTCAGGACACGTAAGCCTCATAGGTATTGTATTTTGATGACTGCTGTCACTGGAAAATAAAAACATGTTGCAAAAACAGATCCGTGACATGTACAAGAAAATACTACTTGGTCCAAGTTTAATTTATTTGTTGACAGAGAAGATCTACTGTGCTTAATGTAAAGTTCAATAGAAATACATGTAATACAGATATCTAGAATCATAACTGCAATAAAATAAGCTCTGCATTTATCTGGCTGTTAAATGCAATTCAAAATTTATTGGTAAAAAGGAATCAAATTTGGTTATGGCATAAAATATATTTCTTGCCTTACAAGAGCAACCTAACCGAGTTCCATTCATCACAACAAATCAGTGCTGTTAATCTCTGCCCAGTGACTTTGTTTACAAGCGGCGTGCAGCGGCACACGGCACCAGCAGCCAGGGAAGCGGGCTGCACTCTCTACCTTGCAACGAATCCAGAAAAGAAAGAGCAGCAGCTACAAATATCATGGCCCACAGCAAACGTCAGCCCTCCAGATGGCTTGCTTTGCCATTGTTGTCGGTTATTATTTTTTAAATAAAGACATCAGCTGACATTCGAGTCCTGAGTGGATACTCTCAGGTTCACTATTAGTCAGAGATCTTTTATGCTGATCCTCTGAGCTAATACACGGAGACGCAGGCAGTCACTCCACAACTACTTTTTAAATAGTGATTTTAAATGGTGACAATAATAATTCACAGTGAACATTTATGACAAAAAGAAAAAAAAAGTTTCATCAGTTCCTCTAGATGCTATTTCAGTACGTTCTTCTCAAGAAGGATATACGTTAAAGCACACTGAGTTTAAAGAACACTTTTACTTATTGTATGTATCTTCCCTAATTACAAATTCATAAGAGCAAGAGGATTTCCTTGGTGAGAAATTCAGTACGTTTCTCTTTGCCTTTAGCTTACTACACTGGCTACTGAAAATACAGTATACTAAAAATGAAATAACTTTCCCATTTTAATGTGGTTATAAGCTTCCTGCTAGGCTGTGACCTAATTGAGACTTTTGATCTTAGCTTTCTCAAAACATGTTATTCTTCAGAGTCTGTAAAACATTTTAACTACAGATCTCCTGCAATCATTACTGAAAGCTACAGGGAACAAAATAATAAAGAAAGAGGGGAAAAAACTCAGTTTATCAAAGTCAATGGAAATACAAGGTATTAATTATGCTAAATGAAGAAATATGGGCATTTGGTTACTTTTGTGGGTCAGAAATATTTTAATCTGGCGCTGCCAGCCAGCTGCCTCTCCCTGACCTGCGTGCATCTCTATCAGCTGCCGGATCACATCAAAGCAGAAGTAAGTGAGGAAAGCAGCGACCAGCGCAGGGGCCCCGCTGTGGTACCAAGGTCACAGATTTGACTGAAACCACCACATTGTTATCAATTACAATCACTGATAAGGACATGACCTTTTTTGAGGCACACAAATGGGGGATAGTCGTGTGACTGCTTTCCCCAAAACTGCGCTTGGCTCGCTTTATGTGCCGATAGGGAGAATAAAACTGCACAGCAAATTTTAATTCTCAAATGGGCATAGAGTTAAAAATATGACCCAGAGTCCACTGCTGATAAGATCCACTCAGATCACCCGAATGCAGTTCCCTTGATTCGGTTAACTGAGCCAAATACACGACAGAGCACAATTAAAGCAGAGGGGAAATTGTATTTCTACCCTACAGACGGCTCTTGTGAAGTTTCATCAAAGCAAACCCAAAAATGTCTTTATTATAGCGAGACCTACAGCAGAAGCACATGTAACTGAAAATAAGTAGTGTTATATAGTAGTAAGTCACCTAGTAAAATAAAAGTATATTTTCAATAAAGATTAGTTCTGCATTTTATTTCTTAAAATTCTTTGATCAAGTAATTTTGAACTATATAAAAACAGCCAGACCTCCCTAACTTAGCATTCCTTAAGAGATTGTTTTGCTGCACACAAAATGCTACAATTTCATCTAACTATACTTCAGGTGACATTCCTCTTGTTAGTTTTAAATATGTCACAGTTTTTGCTCACATTTGTTGCAGACATATTAGTCTAGAGAAAAAGAAAGCTCCAGACTATCCTATTTCCCAACCAGAATGAAAAATATTTTTACGATAAGGTAACCACAGTATTTCAGCACTTTAAGTTTTCTCAAAAGAAGCACTGAAAAAATTGTACAGAAAGGCGGGATATAACTTAAATCCTTAACGATTTAAAATGTCAAATCTAATTCATTCCCATTGCA
>NW_009220829.1:0-12500 GCF_000690835.1 Fulmarus glacialis | reverse complement strand
GCAATGGTGCTAGATAAATGCTGTATCTGTTTAATAAAAAAGCAAGACTGGCAGGTACCTTCTGGAGGGTTGGAAGTGGGGTTTCTGCCACCTGTGAAACATCGCTGGCATAGGAACAATGTAAGGGCCATAATCGAATCGTAAAAATGTAAATGGCTTAGGCAGACAAGACCCTACAGTAGATTTATAGGTGTTTGGCAGCCAATTTAGTTCTTTCGCTCAGTCAGATCTCATAGGAATGGATGAAACTAGAGGTTTCTAAATACCTTGCCCTTTGGTTGTAATCACTTCCCGTAGATGCCCGACTTTGTGATTTAATGAATTCTGTTTATAAAAAGCAAGCGACAGGTTAAATAACATACTTCAGGGTGTCATTATTTGGGTGATTTCATCATGACCCAAATTCATGATTCTTTTACCAGACCAAAGAGGTGTGATCTTCTGAATTGCATCATATACATTAGCACACAACATTTCCTGACTGCTGTGAATGGTGGTCAGCAACATACCGTGATGCTCCAGCTGCAGCACAGAGTTTTGTTGCTGCAAAGGGAGGATTCTTACCAGAAGTTGTTTTGCTTTTAATACAGAATATGAAAACAGCAAAACAAGACATGAAAAATTACAGCATGCATTAAATTTAGGATTCAGGCTGCTGCTTTGGCTTTACAGTTGAGCAAGTAAATTATGTTATAGCAGAAAGGTTTCAAAGTTTCGCCCATCACTCAGTTAAACATCAAGCCATAAAAATATTATTTGAGTTGCTGTTAATAAAACTTGCAGTTCATTAAGGATAACTGACAGAGAGAAATCTATGTAAATGGGGATTTAGTGACTGGTAAGCAAGCTTTCTGTCATAAACAAACTTTCTTTGAGGTTCAAAAGAGTTTAGTTAACGATTTAAAGATTCTTTCCCATTTCATTGTCTTAAGGCATTGCCAACTCTTTGTCTACAGGAAAAAAGCTTGAAAAAGCTGTACTTTGTACACATTTTCCAAGTTCCACAAATTGCTACAGATATAAAATATAACAATGGAAAAAACCCACTGCTGAATTCGGAGAAGGAATGACAAAATTAAAATACTCTGATGATATTGTTAAAATTATAAAGGGTCTCCCTCTAGAAGTGAAAAGCAACATTGAAAGAATTTCTTCTACTTCTGTTCATATCACACTTTTGCATCTCTGTTTACCAAGTGTAACTAATGATAAGGGATTTCAGTTTTCCAATTATATTGCATTGACCTAATTGGGTTTCTGAGGGCTTCAGGGAATTCCGTGTTTAAAGACTTTGTTCCCACTATATTAAGAAAGATTTAGAAGTATGGCAGTTTCAGAAAGGGACAAATGAACCCACAGATCCAGAACTGGAAAATTAAATTCTGGAATAAACTTGACTGCAAGCAGCAGAAATACAAAACCCGTGCCTTGAACTGTAAACTCCTCGCAGCAGTCTTACTGGGATTAATAAATCAGAGTCGTCGTGAGCCTGAAGAAGAGACGTGAAAGCTCTAATAATTGCCGTCTCCTGTCTAACAGCATGGAGCGAGCGCGGAGCGAGCGCTGCCGCCCGCCAATCCACAGGCTGCGATTAACCTCCCGGCCAATTACAGCCTCATTGGCAAAGCAAACAAGGAATTATTGGCTGTTTAGTCGGGCTTTTCTTCTCCCGCTCTGTCCCCTGGTTCTCATTCTGGTTTTTTCTCCCCTTTTCCTGTTAGGCAAAAAAAAAAAAAAAGCCATCTGCAAACACCTGATATTCATCTGAGCCGCTGCAGTTGTACAGTCTTGTTAAATTGTTACCACCTTTTCCACAAGCAGTTTTGGCAATTAACCTCGTGGTCATACACTTCAAAGGAAACAACTGTTGAGTTTAACCTCCTTGAGCTACCATGGATTCCTTTATGATTTTTCTTCAAACACTTTCATCCCGAACAAGAATGCAGACTGATAAGATTCGTGTTTATTTTTCCATTTTGTCAGTTTATTAAGATGACAAATATCTCGACCAGTTACCACTATTTTGTGCTCCTCAAAGTATATGCAGAAAGAAGCTCTCCTATTAATTCACATTTCTGAGGCAGGGTACTCTGCTTGCCGGAATCCACGCATTTGATACATCTGACCCCTCCTTGCCCCTGTTTGCAAATCTCTCATATATTTCTCACAATGCCTAAACGCTCAGAAAACAGAAAATACAAGTAGAGTTAATGCTAAGGACTCGAGATGCCACTAGATTTTTTTTTTTTTTTTAAAAAAACCTGCACCACTACTGAGAGACAGGACTACTTTACACACGAAAAGAGCTAAAAATTCCTCCACCTTCTATTAGAATACCAGTTAGCAAGATCAGGATCTATGTTAGTACAAACTAAGTTAACTTTTCCTTCTGTCTAAACTTTTGACTACAACGTATATTAATTTACCAGACTGTGCAGCTGCTCCTTAAGCAACTGGATAGCTAATGATAGGAAAGTACCAAAGCAAATACTACAGGAGTGTGATCAAGTTACTTGGAATGTTGTTTCCCCCCCCCCATTTCCATTCTGGTATTATTGCACATTTTTTCTCCAAAGTAATCACAAAAATGCAAAATGGGTTATTCTTAGGAGAAGCTTCCAACAGAGAGCCAAAGAATACCAAAAAAGTGTTTGAATGACCTTTTGCTACTGAGCAAGCACACCCCGGCTGTGCTAATGGCTGCGCGGCAGCGGGGCTACGGGGGAAGCATCACTTTTCTCTGGCTGCAAACTGCCTTGGGTGGGAGGGAGTGGCTGTAAGGGAGAAGGAACAAAATATTTGTCTAGGAAAAGAATGTAACAAAAGTTTCGTATCTGTCTCATAGTGCAAGAAGGGGAAGCATTTGGGCAAGCATATGGCATATGTTTCAGCTTGTGAGGGAGGGGAAAAAAAAAAAAAAAATGATGATGTTACATGCAGTTCAGACCAAATCGAAAACTTATTCTGACTATTCTCATTTGTCAGAGGCTTTTCAAAACTAAGCAGATCTCTCCATAGCTCTAAATGTCAAAGAAGGAAGTAACCGGTGGGTATTGAGTTTACATTTTAGGCTCTCTTTTAACTGTTACCACTTTTAATTTTAATATGCTTGTCAACAAAATGAAAATTCCCTTCACTCAAAAAAAAAAAAAAGAAAGAAGAAATTAGCACATTAAATGATACATGGGTCTGGTGCTATGTTGCACAGTTCAGTGAACCCCTGCATAGATCAGCAAGATGGCTGGAAATGTCTCTTTCCGTCTGTTTTTCATCTCGGAAGCCTGTGTACTCAGCAGAGTGTGAAGAGTGCCTCTCTCCCCTCCGAACGCTCTCCTGCTCGCCCCCCCAAAAGCCCCTGCAGCAGAGAACAGGAACTAGAGCAAATGCTTTTGTGAATTAAGAGATCTTGTGAGCGTAAATTTGGTCAGGCTGCTCCTTTCTGCAGGCCAGACCCGGCTGCTGCCCCAGGATGTGAACTGTCAGTTTGCATAGCTGGTGATGAGTTGCAGAACCATCAGTAAAGGTGAAGACGGCAGAAGCAAGAAAGATTCAAGACTGGTGGAAATCATTTCACAAGGAAAATTTCAGCCATCAGTGGGAGGAAGCTTTGAAAAATGCTGCCATTTCCGAGTCAGAACGAAGGAAAAATTAAATTACTGCCGGTGAGGCGAGCCAAAGTCGCATCTTACCCTAGGGAGAGGTTTGATAATGGTAAACATTTGACAGCTGGCCTGAAGTTGTTATCTTGTTCTAACAGTTGTTATAGTCTGAATGAACATTTCTGATAAGAGAAGAGAAAGAAAAACACTAAACCATTTTTAATTTCTCGCTTTCTATATTTTAAGCTGCACTGCCCAAAGCCAAACAGGTTTAAAGCAGTTTGCCACCATCACTCCGATTAAAGCTTTGGTTTTTACACAAAGCAATGGACTACAGTTTGAAACTAATGGCAGCACCACGTCAGCTGAACCGACGGCGAGCGTGATAACAATACCTTAAGAATTTAAAATACCTTCAACCCACTCGTTTTCAATACCCCTTAAATACCCCTTCTCTGTTCACAGAGAGCAGTTACAAGAATTAACCCTAAATTAGAGTGAAATTGAAAAAATTAATCAATTCGAGCATTTGACTTCAAGATCTACCACAAAACCTTGTTTCTTTATTACTTTACTTTAAGCTGTTGATGTACAGCCACAAAACTTTAACTCCCTGCCATCACGTAACAAAGAATAATTACACAGACACATTAGAAAGGTAGCAACCTCGGTTCCACCTGACCAGAGCAATAATGCATGAAAAACAGTTCTGTTTAAGCAGAAAAAAGTATGCTATCTTCATAGGAAATTTAATTATACATAAGATTTTTTTGTGCTCAGTTGTTTCTGACAAAGCATGTATTGAGGAGGGAAATACGGCTCTGCTCTCTACTGCTATTAGCAGCTCCTCCTTTAGAAAAATACAGTGTGGATATGGAAAGTACATTACATGTATGTCAAAATCAAACTACCATTCTGGCAGTGAAACACGGTTTTTTTTTCTTTTTTCTTTTTTAAATCAGGAATGCATTTCTAAGCTGTTTAACTAATGCAGCTTAACCTCACAGAACACATACACTAAACATTTACCTCCCATTAAAAATAATTAAGATGAATATGTACCATGGCTGTTAAACTCCGTTTAATAACTTACTGAAACGGACTGTTGGTAAATCTTTGTATCACTTCGTACCTCAAACCCTCCTGCCAAACGTGCCTCCTTGCTGCAGAGGCAGGCACATACAACTGGCACAGTTAAAGCCGACAGATATGTTTTCCCTGATGGTAATGATCCCAACTACAGGCACACGATAACGCTCCAATTAGAAAGGCAGCATGTAAAACTTGTTCCTTAGATACATAAATTAACTCCAAAACTCTTTCTGTATCTCCTATATTAACAGATAGAAAGTGTTTCATTACTTTTTCGAATGACTCTACCCCATCTTAAAGCAAGAGTATATAAATTGATATTAAAGTATGGTATTTTGAGAATGTTTCAAAGTAAGGTCAAACTCGTATTAAAAAACCTACTAGTGTAGGCTAAAATAACAGTCTGGCTGAGCAGCCTTCGGTGCATCTGGGTTCAATTACCCACTACATCCTCGCTGTGTTTTCTACTAGCAAGAACAACGCAAGCAAGGCTTGGAGTTCACGAATAATGTCAAAGTTAGGTTACTCAGAAAAGGAATGAGATAAATCATCCAAATATCACAGTCATATTGGCAGACACTTTTTTCCCCTTTACTTCATCACTGAAAGCAGCACAATATTGCATAACAACAAATAGAGGACAAAAGTCCTCACCTCACGAGGAAGACTGAACTCAGCTGGAATGCCTGCTCTTTTACACACAGGCTAAAAGAGAATGAAAAGCAGACGCTAAAATGATAGCTCAGAAAAGAGGCAAAACCCAACCTAATACGCAAGGTAAACAAACATGATTTACCACACTGTCACCCTGACTGATTTCTTTTTTTTGTGTGTGTTTGACCCTGAAACAATGAGGCTGGATTAACATTCATTATTTGCATTCAACAAGCTGCTGCGTGGAGTAGGAACTGCTCCAGCACCAGCCTTCCGAAAAAAGAAAGCGGCTGTAACACTTGTTGAAATGTTGGCTCTCTCTTTTCTAACTAGCTCAACGGTGCCCAAAACTTAGACCAAACATAAGTGTCCTGGGCCTTGCTTTCACGTTGTCAAGCTAGTTAATGAGGATTTATGTGCTGGGCAGGTAAGCAAACATACTGGAGCTCACCTCAGCCGCACCCCGGGTAAGAGGATGCCAGACTGGGAGCAGCCGTCCTCAGGATCACATCAACATCGGGCTACCACGTTCAACACAAACAGTGTAAGACAGAAGTTAGACTCCAACGTCCCGAGCCCACCCAGAGGATAGCTGCCACATCCCTGCACCGCACACCTCAACCGTTCTGACTAGTCCAAAATTTTGAGATTGTACTTAGATCATGAATAAAATCACAACAGCGGCTCTGTCTGCAAACATAGACGCTCCTCCAGGGAACGCGAAAATTGTCATTCGCTTCCATCAAGGCCCATAAAAAAGCAATTGTCAGTAAAGTTGCTCAAAATTATGTATGTTCTGGGAACACTTTACAAAGTATTTTTAAAGCACCATGTTTAATTCTGAGCAGCTCTATATAAAACATGGTAAAAGCTAGCAATAAATCACTATCATCAAAAATGCGTTTGTTTTCTATGAGGAGTTGTTTTATCCATTCTGTATTCTGTTTGCATCAAACTAATAACACATTTGAAAAATGATCACTCAGGTTAAATTTAGAGAAAAAAGCGTCTTTTACCCAGTCAGCGTTTGTCAGAACATTTCCAAATTAGAACATAATGATATTTTAAATCATGCAATATCTAAACGCCACATTATTATTTTTTTTTTTAATTATAAATTCATACTACTGTAATGTACCTAATTATATAAGGTCATTTCTTATAGAAAAGCACTAGTATAAAAGTTTTATGCAAGAACAGTCTGGCTGTTTATTAATTTACTATCGCAGATGAGAAGCCCTCCACTGATTGTTACACAGACGTATGCAACACACTTCTGCATTCCAGAAAAGCAACCTGCCCAGCTTACAAAACATTAACCAGCAATCGGAATCACGGACTGAACGGACCTCAAGGCTTCGTCCCTTCCTATATCTGGGAGTAAGCCACCGTCTCCCTCTGCCAGCACTTGCCTTGTGCTTACCTGTTTCCCTGGAGACCGGCATTTACAGTGAATGCTATAAATACACAGAGTAATTAGGCATCTTTTGAAGCAAACCTTCTAAGCCATTTGCCATCTCAGGAATGTTTTAACTTCTGGAACAGAGAATGATCTTGGTTTATACACAATATGAATGCAGTCCTCAGATGGACCAAGCTCAGAGCTACAGTGAGGGAGAACCTAAAGGAAAAAACCCTTGGGCAGGTCATCACTAGAGCCAGGGAATGGTAAATTTTGGAAATGGCCATTTAGATTTTGCTGACTCTTCTTCCACTGGCAACAAAGCTAAATATCACCGTGAACCCCTAACATACTGTAAAATATGAGGGAGAGATTTAAAACTAATCTCTAGAGGTAATTTTAAAAATTATGCGTGCTACATGCGCACACCTTAACACAATTCTGTTCCATCAGGGTCTTATCTTCTCACAATCTATATTGCTAATGGCTAAGGAAAGGCCCTAAAAAGTCAGTTGATGCTGAAGGAACAGAGCCAGCAGCTCTTCAAAACCTCTGCTTGGCTTGTTAGGTTATTGCAAAGGCTGTAGGATTTACACAATTAGTTTTGCCAAGGTTTGGTAGAGATCTATCAACATCCAAAGAAGCAATTTAGACTTTGCTGAGCTCAAATTATCCACATGGTACCTATTTACTAAACAGGGAGGTGCCTTTGTTGTTTCCAAGGCAAGCTTTCCAAAGGCAAGCAATGCAAACTGGAAAGATACATGTACGCATGTATGCATATATATAGGCAGAGACAGTAACAATACTTTTTATCTCCAGTGGACTGTATGTCATATCCTTTAGTTTTATTTATTTCAGCTCTTTAGTCCTTTCATGTAAAGGCTTCAAGGCCCTTCCAAATACTGGCTTTAAATGATGAAATAATATTTTTCAGCAAAAAACCCAAGTATTTTGGGATAGATATGATTGAAGATACCCATTCACATCAACGGAATTTCAACTTTGCCATTAACTTCTCCAGCCAGTAAGGAGAACTACTCCTGCACATAGCACTTAGGTAAAACTTTGACAAGTCTGGCATTAATGACGCAGAGAAACAGCAGATTCACATTTAGTTCTTCCCCACCCTTAGCATCCAACTGGTACAATGGTAAGTCAAATAAAGCTTCACTACAATAACTAAGGTATCATATACAAACAGTTAAATACAGCCTTGCAGGGGAGAACTGAGTTTCCCCCAGCTGCTTGTTGGAGCCCTGAAACCACCACAAGCAAGACAGACTTTTCAGTAAGTAATGTGGATCATCAGAACCGTGTTCAGTATGTTAACATAAAGCTGCTTACAAGGTACAGCTGACTGATGTTTGCTTTTATGGTTTGATCTTGCTCTGCCTGAGTCAAATTCAAAATTCCCAAGTAAAATCACCCCTCACATAAGACAAGGTAATTAAACACTGAGACACACTCTAAAAACCCAAAGCAATCACTGTTTTCCTACTGAACATACTGGGAAGAACTCTGTATCATTAACTATGCAGGGGGAAGAGATGAAGTCTTCTCTCTCAAGACAGTTTTAACACCTGCAGTAAACCTGTTTAAGACTGAATTTACTTCCAGAATTTCAGTCCTTCACTTGCATGCTGGAATTGGGAGGTATGGCAGAAGGGGGATCGTGGGGTTTTGCATCTTATGAAGAACAAAGGGAAGCAACATCAATACAACCTTGAAACAGACATGCAGGCAGAATTGTCTTTTGTAAAAATTATATTCCTCTGACTACGATGTGTAAGTATCTGCTCTTATCTAATAAAAAGATCCTTTTGAAGTAAGTGGTTCAGTTGGCCTGTGCCAATGCTTGTGTTACTAACCCAGAAGAAAGGCCCACTGAATACACTGTGCAAGAGCTTTGTCTGATCTGTATCACTTTGAACCATAAAAGCAACAAGAGTAAAAACAGAAGGGAAGCCAAGTGCTTAATACTGGACAGCGACTTTCTTTAAATCTCTTCTACTTTCTAATTAACTGCAGCGAATCTACTATGTAACAGCAGTGTGTGGTAGGTGCCTTTTCTGCATAGATGAACACCCAGAAATCGAGAAAGTGCACTGGGGCTCAGCGAATAGAAGCAATGCTTTGCCTACAATTTTGGTTTCTCGCTTTACAGGATTGTTTGTGAAAGGAGACGTAATTAAAGAAGTGTTTTGGGAGGATATCTAAAACCAATATGAAATATACATAATTCCATGTTATCACCCAGCAAAACCAGCAGAAAATTAGTTCTGTCCATTTACATGTTATTTATTATAAAGCAAGCAAGCAAACAACACTGTAAATGAAAGTCCAAAGATTCTCTTTATAGTTTTCTAAAAATCACGGATTTAGAAGTTATCCGAAAAATTTATACCAGGTGCAGCTCAAGCACATACAATTTTTTTTTAAAAATGAATTTTCAAAAGTTTATGGTTGATTTTATGGCAGAAAATGCAAAAGGACCACTAAAGCTATCTAGTTCCTTAAAACAGATGTAAAGGATAAGTTTGTCTAGAATTTAGTCAGCATTTCTTAAGTGGCCTTCTATTTTTATAGTGTGTTGTAATTGTTGAGATGTTGTCATTCATAGAATAGCAGCCATCATTCACTCTGGTATTTATAAAGAATTCATAGTGTCAAACTCTTCAGATATTCTGGCATCATTCTGAAGCACAATGAATTTCAGGATGGTCTTTTGGACAAGCTTTTGGGAAGAGTAAGGGATCTTATTACCAGTGCATTAAGAATGAAGGCGGGATTTTTTTATGTACACGTCTTTTTTTTTTTTTAACCTTCAAGTTTCTTCTATCTTCAGCCTTCAGGGGCACGAGATCCTTCAGCTTTTTCCAAGAGAGGTTTGTGCATCAGAATGGACAACTGTGCGCCCTTCCTTCCCTACTTAAAGACAGTGGTAACTATTCGCCCAAAACCTCAGTCAAAGAGGCTACTGGTCTACTGAGCAACTCAGAACATGAATTCAGGAGACAGTATTTAATTCTACAACATTTGAGAATACTTGCTTAGATTTGCAGAAGTACTGCATCACCTAACACAGAATTTTACCAAAAGGAATATAGACCAAGTAATCCTTGTTCTGGATTATCTTTCTGAAGAGTTCCTCCAGATTAAGTATACACAGAATATTATGTTACTGAATGCAGATCTAGCCATTCTGGAATTAGCAAATTATTTTTAAACACTTTACATGTAATTATGCATAATGAATAAATAAATACACATTTATGATGGAGAGATGTTACGGTTCAAAAAAGCAATACAAAATCTTTCAGCTAGCCTTTCTTAAAACCCTAATACGCTTGTGCATAAATAAAGCCCTTAGCTTGCTTGGATAGACTCTCACTGAGACGTGCCGATGGTGCTAATTCAGAGCAGAAAACGCTCTTATTCCAGGCCACTGCAGTGAAGTGACATTTACCTAATGCAGCTATAAATTTCCTGATAATTAGTGGGCAGCTGATGATGATGCAATCTGACTAGTGCAGCAATGCCAGCCTCAAACTAGCTCTCCAACACCCACAAGTTAATCAGATTTAAAAACAAAAATTTCCAAAATTTTGAATAATGCGATGGCTCAGAGACAAAGGCTGGTGCCACTAAGCTCACACCAGTTGCTGTGATCTTTTAACGTTCCAGACACTGTTACTGACAAGACATAGCTCCCCTTTACACTCAACAATATTATTTATCGCTAAATGGAAAGTCGTTTGAGTTCTTTGAGTTTGAGTTTTTTTTTCCTGAATTCTATGTAATTGTGGAGTAAATTTAGATAAGTTCACACTGCTAAAATGATGGAATTTTGAGGTGTACAAAACAGCATCTTCAAAAATAATTTTCAAAAGTTACTTCTACAATTTTGCAAGCCTTTGAGGTTCCTTAGCCAGTTTTGAAAGTTTCCAATGTCATTCAGATTTTCAAAGCTAAGTAGTTGAGCAACTACTTTAAAAATCTGACACCAAATCACATATAATCTTTCACCTATCGTGAAGTGCACAGCCCCCAATGTTGGTTCATTCTATGTCACTACCATACAAAATAATTCAGTTTGACAAAATTGTATCAAGGAACCTTAACTGTTGTCTTCTTTTTCAGACCTAATGCCGGAAAATGTTTACATTCTAATACTTTGGAAGTATAAGACTGATTAAATAGTAGCTTCAGATGTTCTAGTACAGTAAGTTTATTTAACACTGCAAGAACCACTATGGAAGTTTTAAGTAGATTCTCAGACAGAGAGAAAACACAGACCCATCCTTTAAAATACTTTCTCAAAACAATCTTTGACCTTTTAGGTGCATCATGAACGAGGCCAGTCAATCAGAGAAAACCCTTCTTTTCTTGGATGAACTGTTTCTTTATCACACTGTTTTATAAAGAAAAAGAACCTTTCTGTACGATAGGTTAGAATATTGTTCTAAAGCAAAGCATAAGATAAAATTTCATGAGAAAGTTAATTAACATTTGGAGAGTTAATTAACATTGAAATTCTCGTTGAATGCAAAGGGCCATCCACACATTCTCACTGCTCAGGAAGTGTTCAGCTCACCACTTGTTTCCTGAAGGAAGGGAAAGATGACTTCTACCAAAGCTGTAAGGATGGCACAGGAACGCTTCCCACATTCACTAATGCTCCCATCTCTGTGGTGTTCATCACACTGACTTGTCTGAAACGCAAGATCACAGTCACAGTTTCCCAACTGCACTTTCCTTTTGGTTTTGCCTATCGTTTTTGGCCAATCAAGCTCAGCAAGTAGCGATTAACAGGTCACACTCTACCTGGAGGCAAGTGGAGTACCACGGGGGGCTGTCCTGGGACCTGTCCTCTTCAATGTCTTCATCACTGACTTGGCAGAGACAACCGAGTGCACTCTCATCATATTTACAGATGACACCAAAGGAGGATGTGTCGAAGTGCTCCAGGGCAGGGTTGCCACTCAGGGGGACTTGGAGGAACAGGCTGACAGCAACCCGGTGAAACTCAGCAAGGACAAGTGCAAAGACTTGCACCTTACAAGAGCCCCGTGCAGCAATACCAGCTCCTGTTCAGAAACTGGCTCCTGCACCACACCTGGTCAGGGTGCAGAGAGCAAAGGTGCATCAGACAGGCCAGCGCAGCTCGGTGCCAGTCACTGCTTCTTTAATAAATACTCCTACAGTGGATATATCTCCTCTCTGGATCAACAGCATCTTCATGTGAACACAAATCTGACACAAAAGTAACTGCAGAGATTAGGATGGATTTTAATAGGCCTACCTAATCCCTGCACGCATAACGAGGGAAAGGCTGTTGTCTACTTAGACTTTAGTAAAGCCTTTGACACTGTTTCCCACAGCATTCTCCTAGAGAAACTGGGTGCTTATGGCTTGGATGGGCATACTCTTCACTGGGTAAAAAAGTGGCTGGATGGCTGGGCCCAAAGAGTTGTGGTGAACAGAGTTCAATCCAGCTGGCAGCCAATCACAAGTGGTATTCCCCAGGACTCTGTTTTGGGGCCAGTTCTCTTTTGTATCAATGATCTAGATGAGGGGATCGAGTGCTCCCTCAGTAAGTTTGCAGACAAGACCAGGTTGGGCGGCAGTGTTGATCTGCTGAAGGGTAGGAAGACTCTGCAGAGGGACCTGGACAGGCTGGATCAATGGGCCAAGGCCAACTGTATGAGGTTCAACAGGACTAAGTGTCAGGTCCTGCACTTGGGCCACAA
>NW_009220828.1:0-23406 GCF_000690835.1 Fulmarus glacialis | reverse complement strand
CGGTGATCGAGCGGGTAAGGGTATTTTTAGCGCCCGCTACCGAATCGTGGTGCTATTTTTAGCTCTCGACAGTTCCCACCTAGCAAAAAAGGAAGGCAAGTAAGCCTTATTTGAGAATGAAATTTAGACATGGTACTGGGGATGCTGCTGTGGCATACAGTGTGTCTGTGCATGCTGGATGCTATTCTTCTGATCGATTTTCTTTGAGTTACAGAAATGTCCAGTAACAAATACTACGGTTGAAGCTTCAAATGAAGCAAATATTAAGTTACAGACATGGCAGGATTCAGGGAGAAGAAAAAAATCAAGACAGTCATTTAATTTTCTTTGTTCACCTCCTACTTGCTATCTAGGTCTTTGGGGAATGGAAAACATCTGACAGAAAACATTTAGGCATGTTCTCAAAAAAAGTAAATCTCTACTTTTGACAGGATAGATTCTGTGATGGTCTATTGAGTAAATCCCTTTTAGTTCATGGATTATTGGTCAGACACGCAGGAACTTCTTCAGATTCGTTCTGCTTTATCATGTCAGACCAGCTGCTGCGCACGTGTACCAAATCTGTGCACGCAAAATGCTATGCATCTTTCATTGAAAAAAAATATGGGAGCATGTGAAGAGAGCTGCGTTGTTAATGAAAGCAGAATTTCACTCCATGATGATTGAGATACTGCTTTTATTTTTTTCACAACTGGCTGTCAGGTTCTTTATTATAACTCCACTAGCTAGTGGTTTAAAATTCATCTGAGGGGCAACTTGAGCCTGGGCTTTGCTATAAGCTAGTCTAATAAAGGTAGCTAATGTTGGACTCGGGCAAACAGTGGCATGCTTAACTTTCTAAGGTTAAGTCAGGTTAATTCAAATGGATTGTAGGTTTCAGTTTTATTCAGCCATAGTGGAATGCCAACACACAGGATCAAAACGAAGACTAACAGATTTTTTTTTTTTTTTTCTCACTACGGTTGCCACTGATGTAAATTCTAAAAGCTGTATTCTCTTCTTGCTTTCATTAACAGAAATTTCATTCACTGGAGTGGCAGGGTTATACACTGCAATACTATACATTTGAGAGGAGAATCAGACTCTAGAAGTCCAAGTCACCGCTTGACTACCCTGGTTCCTGGGAGATTTTCAGATGGAGGGAGAAAGGGTTGAGATAGGCATATTACTGGGGTTACTCCAGGGGAAAGGGTGATATTCTCCTCCCCCTTAATTACTAAATATATACTTCAGCACTTCTGTGGGGAGTTTGCAATACAGACATGTCTGGTAGTAAATCTGAAATAAACGTGGTGCCTGTTTTCTGGAAACATAACTGAATCGTTGGGCTCTATGTGTGCACATATTCTCTACAGCAGATCTCACGTAATCCCTCTTGAATCCCAACATGTGCTCACTTGCTCGCTCTTACCACATTTCTTGTTCTTGCCTTTTCTGTCATAGTGGCTGTTAAGAACTGCAGCAAACTGGCAACAGTTATCTCCTACAGCTAGGAAAATAGAGCATTCTTCTGAACATAAATTGTTTTAGACTGGAACATGAACTAGATGCTCATTTACTCTCTGAAATTAAGGATTACTTAAAACAAATAGATACTTGGTACAATATGGGAAATAGTTTATAGTCTGTTTTAGGAAAAAAATAAATAGTAACAATAAATCTTGTTTACACCAATTCAGATTATTCAGGAAGAGATTACATTGAAAAGAATCTGATTTATACATACAATTAATTTATAACTTGCGAATTATGAAGACAGTTACAACTTTTTACAGAGCTGTAATAAGAAAGAAACTTCTGATTTCACAACAACCTATATTAAAAAGTCTTTTGCTGGCACATTTATTGAGGAAAAAGGACACAGGATGAAAATTCCACTGGAAAAAGGTCAGGGAGGGACAGAAGATACCTCCTGAAGAAAATGTATCTCACTGAAGACTTTCTTCCTTCTTTGCAAGAGAAGACTAACAGAAATAAAGAGTATTTAACACTTTACCGAAAAGGTGGATTTGGTGGGGGAAAACATCTTGCATCTCTGTCCCACTCTCTTTATATAAATATTTTTGGAAGAGAACTACAAATTGAACCTGTGGACTTATGATTAAAAAAGTGCATTGGGGAATAGTAGGAAGGCCTAGAAAAACCTTCTCAACAAGTGGTGTAACCTTCTTGGCAGTCAGAAGGTTAGTAAGAGACACTGATCAAAGCAGAGGAGTCAGTATCTCAAAGAAGTTTGTCACAGCAAGCGAGGAGTGTCTGGTACTACAGACTCCTTCATAGTCACAAGCATGGCTTCAGTAGATGCTCTTCTAGACGCAGAAGCTGATGATGCAACTGGTAGGATCCTCTTTTATTTAATGTACTTGACTTGTAATAAGTTTCATGGTTCTGGTCTGTTTGGTTGTTTTTATGGTGGCTTTGTAATCTAACAGGTGCCTGACACCAATTCAGTCCTGATGGGATCAGCTGCAATTTAATGCTGGCATACACAAAGACTGAATTTGGTTTATGATGTCTGTGATCTTTTAACTTTGAAACAAAGTTCAAGGGAAACATTCAAGGCATAAGGATTTTAATGCCCATATCTTGATAGTACATTCATGCAGCTCGAACTTTTTAAACTGTTGTGCTTTCTTTAATAATTAATTTTAAAAAGAATGAGAATAGCTCATTTTAAAAAGTTTGGTGTAAATAATCCTAATCTGTCTCATTTTCCATTGCTAACATTCATAGATCAGAAATAAGGTCATTCAACAAAAGTTCCACCCCAAAAAGATGAAATAACTAGCCTTAGGGAAGGTGGATTAAAGAAATACTAGTACTTTTTGCAACAAGTGGAGTTTTACTTGAAACTGTCAGCATTGGATTAGAGCATCTCAGAAAACTGGAGAGATCATTTAGTGATTTATGTAATACTGCACACAAATTCAGTGATTGTTAGTATCCTTATGCCTTTGTTGTTACCCACACCAAGAAAAACAATGCATCAAGAACAAGCTGAGGGAGCAGTTTTAAGTCTTTGACTATGGAGATTAGTTTACTGCTTGTTATGTTAAAATGTCAGTTATCACGCACTTAATGTTTTGGTGGCAGGGGGAGTTGGGTACTTGGTGATTGCAGGACTGGATCATTCTTAAGGTCAATGAAGAAAGCTCTCTTGAGTGCTATTATCACTCTTACTCTTCTTTCTCTTCCTTTTGAAACTGTTCTCTCGGCCCAGCGGGTTGCTTTTTCCTGAGCACTTTATGTGCTGAGCAAGGGTGCTCTGACTACCCCTCCAACAGACTCCTGGGTTGGAAGGGAGCCTCCAGCAGGCAAGAAGAGAGCCCCAGCAGTCTCACCCTCCCTCTTCTCTGTCTGTCCTGCCAGCTAACACCTGACACGAGTTGGGATAACACAGGGGCTGGTGCCAAGCTGGTAACAAGCATCTACCACATCAGGGCAGAAAGCTGCATTCACCCCCTTCTCACCAATCTCTGTTCTGTGCTAGATGCATTTGGGTTTTTGTACTTTTTCCCAGTTTCCCATGTTCTTGGCCCAAATGTTTTGTTGCTAAAACTCGTTTTTATTACTAGTGAAGAAGGCAGAGAGGAAGTCTGACATTGCTGAGGCCCCAGGGCCCTAGAGCAGCAAGATACAGCTAACTTCACTAGGACTGCACACATGCTTAAACTTAAGTATGTGTGTTAACTACTTTTCAGAATGAGATGGCAATGAAAAAGGGAAAAAACAATGTTCATATGCTAAATCTGCCTCAGCTGCATTAGGTCCAAACAGTTCTGTAAAGACAGCTCTGTGAGTGCTCAGAAGAATAATGAACTCAAGGGTAATCCTTGACCAAAATCTGGATCAGTGGAGTCACTTATGGAAGAACTAAGGAACAAAGCTAATTATGATTTTTTTTTTTTAAATCCAATATTTATTAAATAGTACAACCATTGCAGAATTGGGGGATGGGATCTATCAGTAAGAATTTTATTTTGGAGGCTTTTCAAACTGGCCCTGGGTTTTCGTTTGAGCAGTGTAGGAATCTAGTTGAAGAGTGTTCCTCTCAGTGCATTTTCTAGAATATAAATTTTAAATATAAGAATGGAACTATCTTTTGATAATCAGATTAGAGATCTCACCAGCCTTTTCAGAATATGATTGTTCTTGATGATGTTTTGGTTTTTAGTTTTAAAATGATAATGTTAAATGCTCTATTAAAAATCGTTTTACTTAATAAATGAAATTGCTGTTGTGAATTCAGACTAACGGAATCATTGTTTTTGTCACAGGTGATCCTTGGACTTCTTTTTGTGCCCCGAGAGAAAATGGGTAGCCCGACAAATATTTGACTCAAGGGTGATAACTTGTAGAAGATCAAGTTGTAGCACGAATTCAGGGTTCTGATGAAAACTGAGATGTTGATGGCAATGAACATTATTTCAGACATTAATAACTTCCAGTATTAAAAATGGTAAGCCGTTTGGGAGAAGGGAAAATGTCTAGTGGAGATGCTGAACTTTGCCTATTGTTGAACCGAACTGAGCATAAAAATACAGTTTAGATAAAGCTGTTCCTTAGACTGGTTTTGATTGAATAATTTACTGAATCAAAGGTTTACTTCGGAAACCTGTTTAAATGGCACTGTGCTGTCAGTGACCAAAGGTAGAGATTAAGTATTTCAAATAATTAATACTCTGTTCTTACTAATATGTCTGTCAAACTCAGCTATTTATTCTTTCTGCAAGATTCTGCATTCTGAAGTTTTTAGAGGCTCTGCTTTTTCTAGTTTGCTGCTGCCAGCAGACAACGGTACTGATACACTATACTATTTGCTGTCTCTTTTAGGTTATTTTTTGGAGGGGTTGTCCCTTATCTCATTAAGATTTTTTTAATCTTTTCATTAGCAATTTCTGATCTGCTTCTACTCTTAACCCTTTTCTATTTCTCTTCTTGTTAGAACTTTCTTATCTTGTTAGAACATAGATGTTTCATGTCTTTCTAGCATAAGACATCATCAGCAAGTCTAATTTAGTGACAGAAAATGCTACCAACAATCATCCAATGCTGATATGACAATGTCCATTCCGTTTGTACAATGAGGCTTCTTTCCTAGGGCAATAAAAATGTTGCAGTGTCAATTCAATGCTGTGCATCACAGTTTAATTTTGCAAGCTCAATAAGAACCTTGTCACCCTTGCTGTTGGCAATTTTTCTTCTACTTGCATCCGTGAGCTGCCTCAAATTCCACATTTTCCACTCCCGAGAAACAATTACCAACCTCTGTTTCAGGAGGACAAGTGTTACTAACAATTCTTCAGGATAACAGGACACAATTTGTTAACATTTTAACATTTGCTTATTTAATGAACAAATAAACATGTATTTAACAGGTGTAGTTAAATAATGCTTGGGACTATAATACAAATGCTGCTACTAAAGAAGTGTTCTTTCAAAATCATGAAGCCACAAAGATGGGCAGTATTACAGTTCAGTGGGATAATCCAGGTTCCTACCTTACATGACAAAATAAATGTCTGATTATCTTCTTAGTTTTAAGTATGGATAAAATATACAAAAAAACTTTACTGATACCCTTAAAATCAGGTGATAAGCATGCTGCAAACTTTTTAATCTTTTCTTTTTCAAGTAGAGCAGAAACTAAGGTAGAATCAGTAAGTCTGTTTAACTTTTAAATAGTGAATTCTGCAGTTTCTAAATAGTTTTGTGGTAATAAACACCCAGTAAATGTACAAAGTTTCGTGTCCTATAGTTCTTTTTTTAATGAAGTTCATTATCTGTAAAGAGAAGGCAAACTTATACCCCTTCCTTGAAGAAACACTTTGCACCAGAAGTAAAAGATTTTTCAGCTCATTCTTTTCATTTTATAAATGATCTAATGTAGTACAAGGTCATATCATTAGATATGCTTTGTGAAGAATAGTTATTACCTTATTGATGATCATAAAAATGCAGCTCTTGATTATCTCAGAGTCCTATACTTGAGTTAGGGACTTGAATTAGGTTGTTGGGTTTGGGGCAGGGCGAGGCTGGGGTTTTTTTGATCGTGGAGGACTCCTTATCTTTTCCATTGCTAGAGTTCTAAGAAAGTCCTTCAACTGGTTATAGTGCAACAGTCAGTACTATGCTATTTAGTCAGACAAGATGGCCACCTCTATAGCCATTGGCCAAAGTGGTGAATGGGCATGAGTACAGGAATCAACCTTGAAAATTGGTATCCAGTCACACCCTAGAGAAGTTTCAACAGATACTTATCTTTGTGTGTGTTTTGGGGAACAATCATCAATGTTCTTTCCCCCCTGGGTAGTAGCTATGGATTTCATTTGATGTTCCTGTTTTCCAGACTGAGTGATGAGCAGTTTTCTACTCCTTAGTCTTGATTTTTAAGGACACATTCCTCTCCCTGTGTGTGTTGGGGAGAAAAGATGTGATTTCATTTTCAGAGGTGAAGGAGTATTCTTAGCCCGATACAGTTAGGGTATGGACTTTTTTGTGATAGAGATACTGAAAGGAAGGTACCTCTTTATGTGAATTTTCCTCATTAACAGCCACTCTTTGCCCCTTCAGTCAAACATCACAAAGTCACTTGTAAAATGAAGAATTGCAATGCCTGTTTATCCTCCTTCAGCACTCTTTGGATGTTTTTTTTTTTTCTTAAGTAACAGCATTCACAGACTTCTTTTGAGACTGGATATTGTTGAAAATATGGGACTTGCATATTATGAAGAATCGAGGTTTGCATAACTGTGAATGAATCAGTTACTTCAGTTGCATTTTTGTTTCATTTTGGATGAAGAATTAATAGCCTATAAATAAAAAAAACCACCTGTTTTTATTAACAGTTTATGTGTATTTTGCATTAATATGTTCTGTCTTTATTGTAGTAATTATTTACATTAAAGGTATGTCTCCAGATTATCTCTGGCTGTGTAATTCTGGGGTCTGCCTTCTGTAATTTGAGTATTGTGTTGTACTGTAATGCCTGCACCTAACATGTAGGTTCACATAATTGCAACTTGCTTTACAAAACCTAGGTTCTTCCCCACATTTCCATTATGCCATATTACATCTCCCAACCTTCCCTGAATCTGTTACTGAATTAGTTCTCACTTAGAACAAAGGATTGAAAGGGACCTTCTCGATCATCAAGTCCAGTTTCTAGGTGTAGTAGGTGTTCATACAAATCCTTTCAGAATCACCCTTCACTTTAAGTTACAGCTTTTTCTCCTTATTCCAACTCAAGAAGGGTATTCTCACTGCCTAAATGTATTCTCTGTCAGTTTATATGCTTTTGCTATTGTACCAATGTTACTTAACATTACTTAACATCTCTTTATTCTTGTAATGAGTGAGAATAAAATCATCTTTTGGCTGTCATCTTGCTAGTCAAAAAAAGGCGGATATCAAATTCTGTTAGTCTATTTACAAAATAATCTTCCCCCTTTTGCGAGAGAGCACTACCCCTAGGATTATGCCTCATGTCTGGAAATACCTTCCCTGAAAGCGAAATCCTGGTTTTACTGAAATCAATAGCAAACCTCTTACCAAGGTGAGTCCTGTCTCTCACTTTTTTGGCTGTAATGCTTGCCCATGAGTAAGAAGGCTGCTATACTGCTAACAATCTTAAACCCAAAATGCGGTAAGCAGAGAAGTCTTTACCATAGCTTTGGAATCAGAACAGGATTTTTGTTGGATTGCTGATATCCTTGCAATAAAGCTGATTACGGATCAGGGTCATAAGTGCCTGATCTATATATCCTGAGGTGGGTGCATCATGGGAAGCCACTTACAATTTCATGTATAGTAGGTATGCAAGCTATTAAGTCTGAGAATTGATGCTTCAAGAACACTGCTGGGAATAAAGAAAACACAAGAGACCATCTACTACTGCTGTGCTGCCCTTTCTAGGGGTTTGGGGTTTTTTTTGTTCAACAAATGGATATTATGTTACTTAGGTCAAGGACAGTTTGCTTTTACTAGAGTTGTCTGGTCAGGTCACATCAGTTTATCCTCGATACTATCTTTGTCCTCTTCTGCTTTCTAGAAACTCGTAGTTCTTTAATATGTTCATTAAGCAGAATACATTTCAGAATTGGGGTTTTGCTGCTACAGCCTCGTTGTACGGATTGTCTGGCGGTTCTGTTGCCAAATACGACATCATCATATATATGTATGATGTTCCTTTGGAAATTTCTCTTATCAATCTGCCTATCTCCGACCACTACCTTTTCAGCTTTCCTCTTGATTTTTTTCTTGTCTGAGGAACCATGCTGTTGAGAATTTCTGCAGTGCCTTATAAACCCTTCTTATTCTCCCTTCCTGATGATGTAACACATTTCAACACTTGTTGCTAAGAATTTTCTTAGTAATGGCTATGTCTTGTTTTGGGATATACAGAAACACATTTATATCAAAGCATACGTAAATCCTATTGGTTTTTACGATGTTGCAGAAGGTACTCGTACCAAAGGTTGTTCCATTTTGTGGTATATGTTGGTTTTATGAATTTACAGATATAGATGCACCTTTTGTCTAATCATTTGTGTATTTTTGCAGAAAGTACCTTTTCATTTTCTTTTTCTAATGCAGCATCCACTGGCACATTGTAACTCATATTTTTGTATATTGCTTGTGAATATACACACTCTCCCTAGAAATGAGGATCTCTCATATGTAGGAGAATAATAGTCAGCAAGTCTGACAGGAAGGAATGACAGTAATGTTTCCTTATCTTTCCTCCACACAGGTGGTGGGTTTAGTTCATGGTATAAATTAAAACAGCATCAACGTTTCTGTAATTCATGCTTATTGCAACAGCTCCCACAGGGATTTTTGTATTGACAAGTGTCATGTAAACATAGCTTTCACTGGCCAAGCTCATTCTAACTATTTGGCATGTAAGCATCCAGGACTACAGAGTTAACAGTGATCCCCGTCAGGCTGGGTAAAACAGCTTTTCATCTCCTCTGTATACTGGTAAATATGGAGAAGACAGCAGAACTAAGTTTGTGTCTTAGCATATATTAAATACCTGATGTAGAGCTCAAAATGCAGTCAGATTTTCTTGCACTTTCTTACAGCAAAGGTTTTCGAACATTGTTTTTAGCAAATAATTGGGCATTTCTTGCAGCTTCTTTTACAAATTTGTGTACATCCTACTCCTGTTTTTTGCAGCTCTTCTGATTCCTTTTTCTCTTGCCCATTCAGTGTATCCCACTACTGGGAATCTCTGCAGTGCCTGGTAAGATTGTCAACTATGAACATTTTGTTAGTTGCTGGGAACCTGCCTTGATTTTCATAGTTTTTATGGCATAATACTTGTCTTGTTCATAGACGGTCTCCTCCAACAGTATTTTGTGTCTACCTAACATACCCATTTTTGTTCAATTATTTTTGGATGTTCCTAGGAATTTGTCCTGCTTCTGTTCATCATACATTTGCACTTTTTCTTTGGACAATCCATACCCACTGAGTATTATGCTTAAGATGGCATGAAGATGACCACTCCTGTATTGAAGAATAACTTTGCACTGTCCTTGTTAAATTGTTTGGTGCTGAAGGTTTTTTTCTTTTTTTCTTTCTTTTTTCCCTGCATTTTTCCATTGAGGGTAGATCTGTCAGGTTTTGTCTGAAAGGCTCTTGTTTTAGAGTTGTTACTGATTTGGGTCTCTCCCTTATGGGATCCATTACACATTCTGTGAAAGCTGTTTTTTATACACTCTATAATAATAGAATCCTGAGATGCTGCACTGTTCTTAGGGGCATTACGAATACTAGCATTTTAAAAGCAGGTTGAGTGCTGCTTTTGCAATTATTCCTGGTAGGAATTTCTAATGCATACTTAGTGACAATCTAGGGGAGATTATACAGTTGTACAAAGATTGCCCTTGCACCTTGTTAATACTGCTTGCAGCAATCATTATCTAAAACAGGCCCTAAAGATACGGCTGAATCTGACAAACATGTAAATGCATAAGTATGAATAAAAACAAAGAAGCAAATAAGCTAAGTTGAAGCAACCTAGTGGAGGTAGAATTTGCAATCTGCTTATTGTTGGTGCTCGTTTTGTACTGGGGTATCCCATTTGTAACAATAGTGACGCATCCCTTCATTGTAAGCTTTTCTCTTCTGCTTTTCTCAAGCTATTGCAGTGACAGGGCTTTGCTGTCAGAATGCTTACTGGAGTCTAGCTGCCTGAGCACATCTTTCTTGTGCAGAGATAACTTCATAGACTACCACCAAAGCAGTGAATTGATTTCTACAATCTTTTGCTTATATTCAGATATTCATATTATCTCCTGTCCCCATATTTGCTCAGCAAACTTTCTTGATCAGATTCAAATTTCACAGAGATTTCAGCTGTTTGTGTCTTTTGAATTGCTGACAATTCCTTGTGATGACTGGACAGAATGTTTTCTTACTTTACTCGAAAACATGAAACTTGCTTGTCTTGCAAATAAATGCAAATAAATGAATTTGCTTGTGTCGTTTTTTGGTCTACTCTCTTACACAGGTATTCCAATGAAGTAAATGGAATTTCCAGTAGTAACACTGGGTGGCAGCTCCAGTATATGTTTAATTTAAGCTAAAACCCATTCTGAAGACACAGTTATTAATATTATTTTAGGAATTTATTTTGTAGGAGCATTTCTACATATTCATGTGATAAGTACAAATGTAGTATGTAACCAACTACTTTTTCTAGAAACACTAAAAAGTGGGCATTTTTAGTACATTGGAATGTTGCTGGAAATAAAGGACTGTCTAATGATCATCTGTAAATTAAAATAATATTATGCCTTCTATATTCAGAAATTAGCTACGAGAAGAGTCAGATGAGCTGACAAGTTAGGAATGCAGTATAACTGGAAAAGTTAGATTAATATATCAGTTATAGTAGGGCAGTAATTAGGCAGTAATCTTAAAACCAACCTTCCTCTCACAGGTTTAAGTGTGGAGTTAGTTATTAGAAGTAAGCTACTAGTCTCTTTGCACATGTACCTACATGGTTACTTAGGGCTGGAGCCTGTCTGTCCTACCAGAGACCAATCTCAGGATTAGAAGCCCCACACCCCACCCAGTGATTACAGCTGCAGTAATTACAGTGCTCATGGTGGACAGAAAGAGCCTCACTGCAAACTTTCAGTCATTCAAGGTGATTTTAGTCCACAGGGTGTCATTCAGCTAACAGCCTCAAAATGGTGCTGTTCTCTCTCATGCTTTCTTGCATTGTTTTATTTCTCTTGCTCCTGTAAAAGAAATTGGACCCTTCAGAGCCCAGAACATTTTGGGTTACATTTTTTTGCAGTTAATGTCATGTGATAAGTATCCTGATTTTGATAAGTACCCTGACTTATTTGCCCTGAAATTAATTATTCAAGTTAGTTTTTAGCTCCAACTTGGAGTTCTCCTCAGAAACCGTGCAAAACAGAACAGCTACTTCAAAGATACCTCTGCACCATCTGTGAGAGATGGATGTGCATGGTACTAGACCCCATCATAATCCTTGTCACAAGAAGGCTTTCCAGAAGGACCTGTTCTTTTGTTCAGGACATCTTGATTTCACCAGGCTTCTGACCGTTTTAGATTGCAGTATTAAGGGAATCCATTTGACTCAGTTCTCCTACCTGTTTGCTATCTGACAAGGATAATGAAACATTTTGCTGCTCATAACTGAAACAAAACTGCATGTTATCCAGCATGCTCTAAAGTACCAAATAATAAATGCAAGTGGGTGTAGTTCATTTTGTCATTTTCTCTTGCCCTTTATTTCTCTGGAGTTTTCAAACAGATTTAGGTTGTTTTTCCAGCTTTTCAACAACAAATGGCAGCAAGCTCTCCAATGTTGTTATTTGTGCTCCTTCAGAAGATCAGACTTAGAAAATCTTCTATTGAAGTTCTAATGAAAGGGCATCAGTTGCCCTTTTCCTTATTGTCTTCCAGAACCACCTTCCCAGTCCTCTGTAGACTTCATTGACTCTATATCCATACTCAAAGTTCAGAAGTGACTTTTTTCTTTCTATCTGTGTCAATATATTGAGTACTAAATTTCTGAGCACTTGTGTACATGTGACCTCTATTTCTTGTTCTCCCTGGGACACTTGCTTTTAGTACTGTTCTCCTCTTTTTCTGTCCTTCTGTCTGTCATGTCTTTCCTTCCATATTTGTTCCTAACCAAAGCTTATAATTCATTACATTTCATTAGATCCCCTCATAGGTCTTGCTTTATGTCATGGTTTTAAAGCTGTCAGTGTAGAAAATAGCTAAATCCATTGGCTTCTATTGCTTTTTGCAGTCCCTAGGCAATTTTTTCTACATGTATTTTCTACACCAAAGCTTATGTCATTTTAAACTGTGACTACACTTAGGAAACAGTGACTTTAAAAATTACACTTCAGCACTTCATATTTATTCTGCCTCTACATCAAATCATTTCAGTTTACAAATCATTGTGAAATACCAGGAATGTTCAGCGATGAAGGTAGTTAGATAGGCTTGATAGCATTCCAGTTAATAGCTACTACTAATAGTATCTGAAAGAAAGTGCAGCTATAACGTAACTTCAGTCAAAACAATTTCAAAAGATAAGAATTTTATAGTAAGTAGAAAAAAAAAATTTTGAACCATCTGAAATACAGTATTACACTGCAAGTGTCTTAGAAAGATTTACTGACAAGTGTTCTTCGCTTCTTGCTGTTTCAAGTTCTTGTTTGGATTATTGCCACTGGAAAAAAAGTCTGCTTGGAGTTAAGCTGTTTAAACCAGTACCTAATACTTTGTTAATTATCCAGACAGATTACTTATTTTAATGACTCAGCATTGCCTTCAAAATTTCATGGTATACTGGCACTGTTCTGAGAGGAGGGGCTGTGGAAAAAGGGATTAATATGAGTCTTGAAATTAGTCTCAGTTAAGTGGAGAAAATGGTGGAATAATTTTGAACCTGAAACTCATGGGCACCTGAGATTCCCACTTGCTAGTATTGTGAATCCAGAAAAAAAATCACTGCAAGTTTCCTCTGTCACCAATGACTTTGACTTATACAGCTAACTATTGTTTGGGTCTAAGCTGTTTTCTTTGTTACACTGTAAAGCCCTTTAAGCAGAAATAGTATATACATTACGCAAACTATTGACACCAAAAAATAGGTGACAGAAGTACATAATGAAATAAGAAGAGTAAGGCCTTTCTAAGTATGGAACAAAAAATTCCAACCATATGAGATTTTTCAAAATTCTAGTATTAGAAAAATCTGGACTCAGCTGTAGTTAAAAGTATTGACTCTCTTTTAAGGACCTATGTATTCCCTGGAGATGATACTGTGGAAGCCTAATTGGACACAAGGCCTTTGGCTTTGGAACTGAAGATGCCACAGATGCCAAAGGATCTTATAGATACTCAGTTTTCAGAGCTTGTGAAGTTCTGTAAGAGTCTGTAATACTTTGTAAATGAGTCTTGGACAGTGTAAAAAATTAGTCCAGGACAAGAAAGATATTAGATCACATGCTGCTTTAAGATACAGATGGAAGAGGCAGTTATGTATAGGAATGCCATAGGCAGAGTTAATTATATATTTGAAGAAGAAAAAGGATTAAGGTGACCTATTTGATTCCCTTCTACACAAACTGAAATAGGAATATGATTTTAAGATCAGTTTTTTACAACTGAAGTAATGCTCAGCATAACCTTGGAAGTATTTCCCAAGAAAATTAAATATCATCTGGAATTGACTGCAGTCTGTTTTATTTTGACCCATTTGCTTATATATTTGTTGATATTTCTTTGAGGCATCTACAATGATAAGTAATTTCTTCTCAGCTGAGGATCTAATTCTTTCTTATGTTATAAGTGTCTGTCTCCGGTTACAACTACTGTTGTAGTATTGTAAAAGCCCAGTTCCTAAGCCATTTTTGGACTTCACTGTTTGAATGATACTGGCTTGTATGTAGCATCCCAGTTCTGCTGTCGAATTTACTTGTTCCAATACTTCGTTATGTTCCCATGAACATTTCCCAGCTTCATTCTGGAACAGTCTTTTATCTCAGCAGGGCAGTCAGTGATTCTTTATCTGAAATAACTGTGCAGGAAATACAATCTTCCACAGGATCTCTGTGCCATATAGAAGCCTTGTACCAGACTATGACTGCAGCTTTTTTGGCTTGGTTTTCCATGGAGAGAACATATAGTTAATATATTTGATTTCTTTCACTATGTCCTCCATGTTATCTGATCCAACTTGCTATTTTCTGTCACTGCTTTCTTCAGTGCCTCCTCATATTCTCTCTGAGTTTGTGTCATGTCCTTAGCTATTGCATGGATACCTGTAATGTCCCTGAATTAGTCTCTTAGTTCTTTTGTCAAAGTATTCCACTATTCCACAGTTTACTTTATCCCCAAAAGAATATGAAAAAATATGTAATGCTGTGTGACCAGTTTAGCTGATTCTTCATCTTTTTTTGTCAATATCCATTTTCCTTATCCAGAATAGTTAATTTGTTTTCACCACCTATTTGATTATTTGATTATTTGATCTTAAATGTTTGTGGTTAAGTGCATAGACTCTTCTTATTTCTTAATAGCTATGTTAGGATCTTCAAGATTAATACAAATTGTAGTTGGGAGGGTGCTTTAGGGCTGTGCTATTAACATTTGTCATGGCAAATTCACACTACTTATGGTTCTTCCCTTTCTAGGTGTATTTCAACCAAAATCGATTTTTCTGAAACTTCTGTATTTTAAAGGAGTATATGAATTGTTACAAATCTACCATGCTCAGGAATGCCCCTAGCCCCTCAAAGAATTCCAGACACTACACAATTAGATTTATTTCAGTGATGGATGCATTTGTTCAGAGCATGCCTATTTTAGCATATTTAGGCTTAGCAAAAAGGAAGCTTTTCAGCTTCAGTGGCACGGTAGAACTTTTCAAGAAAAAGTGGTAAGAACTGTCCTTATTCTGGACTGTTGCTTCCACTAAGGTCATCTCACCTGAGGCTTTTTTGGATCCCTTCACATCTTGCAAGCACAATGTCAGACTACCTTATCTGAGGGAGACCTATTATCTCTATTAAATGAGTATCCATAATAATGCAATACATTGGCTTCAGTCCCTTTATAAAGCTTGAGTGATACATTCTCTAAATATAGTGAAGGATACTAAGTTTCTCTGAATTCCAAGCTTTATATGTGATTTATTCTGTAGTACTTTAGAGCTGAGGCAGAAATTTTTGAATTTACCTTTTGGGTAAGTCATCTACTCTGAGTATGCCAGATTGTGATTTTGTTTTCCACATTTGTGACCCATTACTTCAAAACTTGTGTCTGTATAGAGACTCAGTTGTGTGGACTGTTGTATATATTCTGTATATATAATTACATATATTCATTTCTGACTTTCAAGTTTGGTACTCTCCCTACTCTTTTGTGAGTGATCTATGAATCTGTCAGTATGCAATTCAGTCTTGATCTTCCTGTACATTTTTAAAATAATTTTTGTGCAACTTATGAAATTCTGAAAATGTACATTGCATGTTACTAAATGATAACTTCAAAAGAAAACACTTGAGTTTTTCTCCAAATATCCTTCCTTATAAATGCCATTTGTTCTCAGAAGTGTTTTATTCAGAGAATATATGTCCAATACACCTTCAAAAAATTACCTTAAAATGAACTATGTGATTAGATGTTCTTTCATGATCATGTACTGAGGCAATTTCCTACTTAAGTTTGCACAGCTGTCTTTGGATGAGATGATACAATGAAGATAAACATTAGAAGATGTTGGGTTTATTTTTTCTGGAATTGTTCCAAAACATACCATTTTGAGAGGCATCAGTTAGATGGCAAAGCTAGTGGAGTTCATGACTGGGATTCATCTGATCTGCTGGGTTCCACTGCAGCATAGTCTTTTCAGTATAACTGTAACTAAACGTTTGTTACTGGATTACAGATATTGGATACTATCAGGTAGATTAAGCAGTCTCCCTTTAAAAAGTCTTTATTTCCAGCATTTCCATATGATGCCATTTAAAACTCTTATCTCCGTTTACCTCTCTTTTGATTTAGGTACATTGTGAAGGTCATTGAATTAAACATATGAGTTGGTCACTAGTGATACAAAGTTCAAAAGCTCATGTGAATTCTTTTAGCTTTCTGTCAGCCCCTTTAGCCATGCCATTTAGTTGACTTTTCTGGTTCGTATTGCCTAGCTTCAGTGAAAATACAGCTTTTGGATATTTCCACTTTGTGTCTCAAATGACAGCTCAAATAATGTCTAACATGCCCCAGAATGCACCTTCTCTCATTTATTCTTGCACCAGTGCCTAAAGTTCATGATGTTTCTTACAGAGCTGGCCCTAAAATCTCAATTTTACCAGGTGAAATAAGCGTTGTCATCTCTTCCACCACATTTCTGTAGCTTTCCATGCTATGGAAATCAGAAACTTCACAGAAGATACTGGACTTTGCTGAAAGGAGGAGATGGGCTTGAGCTGCATTTTCCTCCTTACTAAGATTGCTCACATCAATGAAGTTAACATTGTTTTAAAGTGTACATATGTGAAATCAGTGATCAGCCCCTCAGTTTGGCCAAAAACCACTTTGATGTACTTGCTGGGAAAGCCTACAGTGCTGCTTATTTACAGGCAGCTTTGTCTGTTTTCTCCGAAGACCAGCATGTCTGATGACCATGTTCAGAAGACTGCAGGTTATCTGTGAACAGATTTATAGTAAGAAATTCAGGTGTCCTTTAGCTTGTGAATTTTCAAACTTCTAATAAAATTGTTTCCGTCCTTATAAGCAAGTTGAAATACCAGTTGACAGTGACTATGTGTGTGCGAAAATTCTGCTGACAGCTATAGAGTAGTCATAAAATACAGGCATGGCATAGCTTTAAAATCACTACAAGAGAAGCTAGTAATGCTTGCTGCTACAGTTATGGTCTTTGCCACATAAACTGCAGACATCAAAACTTTCTAGAAAGTTTCTGTTCTACTGACACTTATGTTTATCATATTGATGTTAATTTTAAGAGACAATGAGTGACTTTGACTTAAAAGTAATCATCATAGAATTAACATTCTTTTTACATTAAAATATTAGTCTGGGACTAGCAGCCAAATATTGTCTCTCATAAAAACAACAGCAAATCAGACAGACTCCTGAAAAAATCTTGTCCCTGAAGAAACTAAATAACAAAGCTGAGGTCACATAGAATAAACCACAAATCAAGCTGCTAGCGTGACTCAGAGATTTGTTAATACAGCTGTAAACCGTAAACAGAGATTTTCTAAAAAGCATTGGAGTGGTCCCTCTGTTGATATGCAGTGGTTTAAATATTTAAACTATCATGACCAGTATAAGAGGAAAGCACGAATTTGGAAACAGTCTCTTGTTTTCGTTTTCATCAACCTCATCTACTAATTTGAAAAAGTATTTTCTAAACCATAGGAAAAAGATGAAAGAGGCTTATGTTTATGACAACAGAAATGAAATTACATATCAATAGGAATAATATTTACCAATTTCATGCTTATTTATACTGCCCCTGTCATGGATTCAGCTTCCATGTAGTAAACATTGCAGAAGCACAAAAAAAGAGGTCCCTTTTAAACGGATTGCAATCAAGTAATTAGGAATTGGGTGCGTGCAATTATTTATTGTTTGAGGTCTGATCACAGCAGTATTCTGGAATTCTCTGCTAGTCATTCATTCCAGATGTGTGTCGCAGCTATAACTGGTATTAAAGTTGGGTAAGAGATGCGGCAGACTGAAAGCCTGTTTAGTGTATATATGTATATGTATACACTATGCATATCATATACTATGGGAAATATATAACCCTGTCACATGACATCTTTTATATTGCCCAGAGCAGCACCCCTTACAATAATAATTTCATTTTTAATTAACACCTGCATACCTTTGGCTGCAGATGTTGAGATTTTCTGCCCTCTCAGTATGTGAGAATACCTCTACTGATATATTTGTCTTCAAATCTAATTTCAGATAGACTGAGTCTCTCAAACTGTGGTTTTCACTTCAGTGTCATATTTAATCTGTTGGATGAAAATCCAGAGCCTTCTGCCCCGTTGAATTCAGCTATGCTGATTTTTTACATTGAATTGAGAGTTTCACAGTAGATGTGTGGCATTGCCCACATTTTGTTGTGTGAAAGTGGGGTGTCTGTGCCACCACAGAGTTTGATAGTTTCCTCCTTAATCTGCTTTAAATCAAACAGATCCTTAACTGATGTAAATGTTCTCAGCTCCTACAGGTGTGACAGTCAGCTGCAGCTGATGTTACACACCACCCTGTAATGATCTTTGCCTATTTAAATTGAATTTCAAGCCATAAGAAGTTACAGTATTTTCTTATTCAATACGACATCTGCCCACTTAAGCCGTAACAGAACTTGATTGGATACTATGAGGTAGATTAAGTGGCCTCCCTTCAAAAATTCTTTATTTCCAGCATTTCGATATAATGCCATTTAAAACTCCTTACACACTTTCAGTGAGCTTTACATCATTGCAGAGGCTTCAGAGAGGACACTGGGATTGGCCAAGCAGTCCTCCAGACATCTTTGTTTAGAGCTGCAAGCTGTGTAGGGTGGATGGGAATCACTCATAATAGGATATGCGCATGACAAAGTAATGCGCTAGAGGTAAAACGCAAAGTTGCGTACCGGGAACTGGAGCTTTGCAATGTGTGTTATCCATGTGCATGCTCTGCATCCCCTTTCACTCTCCCCATCCCCTTATCAAAGTCCCTGACACACTAGGGCTCTGCAGTTCAGAAGAACTGAGAGGTGGAAAGCAGGTACCAGCTTCTCTACCCACACTGCAGAGTAGAGAGAACAGCAGGACAGTTGAGGTCTACGGGAGTATTCTTGAGATAAATTTTCCAGCTGAAGGGTGTACGGTGCACGTACCTCCTATACTGTTATGGGCATGCATAGAGTTCTGAAGATCTGTAATTATTAGTGTCTTCTTTTTCTCTCCCTGAGATGGAGGGATTTTTTGTGTTGTGGGAGCTACTGACTGGGGAACTGTCCATTCCATCCACTTCACGAAAACCTGGGTGGGTTAGCAAGGCTTTACAGTTTGCGAAGGACCTTTTCAGGAACTTGGTTCCTGCTGTCTTTCAAATATAGTCACCTCACAGAGGAGTCAGATGAATTTTCTTTTTCTTTTTTCACATGACCTTTTTTGTACAAGTGAAGAAGGGGGAAGGTGGTCACTGCTGGGTTTTTTTGTTGTTGTTTCTTCAGACAGTGTTCTTCTTCCGTGCAGTTCCATTTCAACACAAACATTTTAAGGATGTGAATGCCCAGTCAAACAATGCTTATCCCTGAAGCTGACTTATTTTTAAATGCTCTGCAGGGCTGGGGCTCAGCTGTTTATGTCACCATTGGAATGCTTGGAACTAAAAGCCATTATAAATATTTTTTTTTTACTGCTTTTTTTTTTCTTGTCTCAACTGAACTTAGGATTCAAATGTTTTTGAGAGCAGAAAATATTCAAGACACACAAAATGCTGCCACTGAATTTGCAACAAGTCCCAAGAATATTTCAGTTACTTTAGATAGTTCTGTCTTCATCTTATTGCAACACCTCCACAAAAGCAGAGCATGATTGATGTATTAAACGAAAAAAACTAGCTTCAGTGCCAGTTACACTTGAGAAGAAGAGACAAATGTATTTTATTTTCTATCCAGATGCTCAAGGCACTTTCTGATCAAATGACTTGACTCTTCTTCTGGTAAACAAAGTATTCAAAATGAAGTTCCTAAGACATGATTTTAGCAATGGTAACTGGAAGATTTTTTATGTCACTGTATCTACATGCCTAGTACATCCATGTTCCAGTCACTCAAATCCATGGATTTATCTAAAATCAAAATCAGTTCCAACACACTGCATTCCCCTTTGGCTTATCCTCAGCTGCCTAAATTGTCACAAAAGTCATATTAATAGAGGCAGCTGCTTTTCATCAAAATTAAGTTTGTGATGCTGTTCTTTGAGTACTGACAGGCCAGAGATGTGCATCAATTGCAATCCAAAGTTCAGAAGGAGCTTTCACTGCTAATTTTTCTGGGATTTATTTGTCTTTGTTGTTTTAAAGTTAACTTCCAGGTGATTTTATTCCACAATTTTAGTATCCGTTTTACCCCATCTTTGAATGTTTTTCATATGAGAGCTCTTACTGATGTTATTAAAGCAGCCAGGGTTTTTCTCGTTTCTAAAGGCAAATGGATGGTTTGCAAAAGACAAATTTCACTATTTCCAGGAAGCAAGACTTCACTGTTTTGTGCCAGTGATTCCTTTCACAATCATGTCTTTTAAGCTAAATGGCACTTTTTACAGATTTTTTCCTCCCAAAATTTCCAGGAGCATGACTGTCATAAGAGAACATCATCTCTCTTCAGAAAAGATGTGAGGTTACTACCTGTTGGACTGTCAAGCCAAATCTGCCTGACATGTATGCTTTGCCAATGGTATCATTAACAGAAGCAGAAAGTCTTTTTAGACTCCATCTATATTGCAGTTATCCGGAATGTAGAGTTTGGAAACTATATAATCACAGCGATTGCTGTCTGATTTCTACCTGGCAGATTGCAGTGGCTGAAAAATGATCTATGACATTATAATGGCACTTGAATTCTGAATGGGACATATAAGCATGACCTTAAAACAAATAATTTAAGGTGCTTAGGAACTTACAATATATATTGACATTTTTTTCTAGTTGGAAATTTTTATCTGTCCAGTCTATCTCCCTTCAACTTCTTAGTCTTTTGTGCCCTCCGCATGAAATATTAGTAGCTCTCAACATACTAGGTATGTCAAATTCTAGAGGGATGAGAGCAAATAGCTGTTGTAGGAATTTCAAAGGGTCACCCAGTCTGCCTCTTATCCCACCTAACACAGGATCAGCTCTACCAAAGTGACCCTGAAAAAGTATCTCCTAGGTCAATTCATTATTGTATTTCAGAATCTGCTTGCTTATTTCTGTGCAGTAAGGTTATGGAGTAAAGACTGGCTTTGCATCTATGCATACAGTAACTACTTTCTCATTCTCTTCAGGAAGTGTTGTTTCTCTTCCTGCTTCTCATGGCATGTGAAATTGATGAAGAGAGCTTAAAAGTATTATTAGTCTCCGAGGGGCCTATCTTTGTCACATGTCTGTGTCACATACACAGATTAAACACTTATAATCATTTTCCAATAACACATAATAATTTTCCAATAAAATAATATGGGAAATATTCACTTGCTCCTTATCCTCGACCTAAGACTTTATGAAGAAAATTCTCAAAAGAATTTGACCAATTACAAACCCACTTTGGATCATGTGAATCATCTTATTGAGGTTTATGACAAAAAATGTCTGCATGTATTGGAGTGTTTACAATTTTGGAAGGCAAAATCTTTAATTTCAAACTATATTGTATTTTTATGCTTCAAGATAGATTAGCATTCCATAAAAAAAAAATTACTGTTTAATATTATTACATCTTTTCGAGAAGAATAAGGGGTTTTTAGCTATAGTTTGAGAGCAGTAAGATATGGCTTAACCTTGAGTTAACGATGAAGGTTCCATACTTGTCCATGGAAAACAGTCTGTCTTCTTGTTGAAGTTTTGGGTTTTTTTTTTTCCCCTGAAAGTTGTTTCCAGCACCCTACTGATGTTAATGATCCATAACTCTACCAGGATTTTCAGAACCTCATTATGAAAGCTCAGTGAGTAAGTTTGATATCTTGCCAAATTCACATTCAGTTTTATATTCTGTTTCTTTTTTTCTGTTTAGGTTTGTGGAATTTTTTAGTCTTTGTAATGATGACCAAGGAAAGCACCTTGGTCTGTTGATACTTGAGTAGCGATAATAGGATCCAGCCTTGGTTGATTACAGAAGTCACTGTCTAGAACAGTTCAGTCTGCTTTTTGCAGATGAAATCTTAAAAAAAAAAAAAAAAAAAAAAAAACAGAAAAAAGGAAAGAAAATAAGTATCTTTTTAATTGCTTTTCATTCTGCTGATAGAAAGGGTAAATGTTATTTCTTCTATTGCTGGTTTCTAAGAGGTTTAATTAATCTGTTTTGTGCATAAGCTAAACAAATTAATATCCCTAGAAGCAAAACTTTATTTTCCACCTAACAAGCCCTACATATTTTTTACTGATTCTAGGCCTGACAAAAGTCATCCAGCCTTTTCACGTATGTCTTGCCACCTTTCTTACATGAAGTCTTAGTTTCCATCAGCCATGATTTTAAAGACACAAAATGACACCTCTTCTGGAAGAAAAACTGTATAACAGTTCTTTGGTGGATAACTCTTACTATTATTTAGTCTTGCTTCATCTCCTGAAATCTGATTTCAGGTACTCTGTTTTGAAAAAGTTTTCCAAAAACTTATGCAATTATAACTCATTATATCTAATTGAATCTGAAATTATTTCAAAGACAGTATTAAGATGATGAAGTCAATTTTGTGTGACCGTTCATGTTTGGAAAGGAGGAGTGAATAGCAATATTAGAACAATCATGAATTACATAGCAAGTCATGATACCAGTGTAAAACTTAAAATGCTTGAATCGGACTAACACATCAGTCTTTAGTAAAGAAACTGAACCCCTGCAGTTCAACCCCTAAATCAAATAAATCTTTCCTTTTGATCCAGGGGTGTTTTCCTAAAGTCTTAATCTTAATCAGCTTCTGCTTTACAGTCAGTGGACAGCTCAGCCCATTATCTTTGCACCATTCAACCTGTCAGAATTCATTAGCTTGCCATCTACAGAGAACTCCCTCTGCAACCAATTGCTTGTTAATTTATCTACAGAAAACTCTGAGGGATTTTGTTAAAGAGCCATTTTAGGCAAAGTATTTGATTTATACTTCCTTTGGCACTATTTACCCAAAGGTTCAACAAATGTCAGATTTTTACAGCTCACCCAAGCTTGGTAAGATTTTTTGTTTCTTGAGATTTTGAAAGTAATCCCTTAGCAGTGATTTTGGCAGTGGGTAAATCCACAATAAAAATCTTTTGTGTTATTATTGCATTGAACTTTTTAGAACTTTTTTCTCTGTAGTGCAGTTATCTTCATGAAAGGACACTAAAAAAAGTAAGTTGCAGCATCTTTCAATTTGCAAGTTCTGTAAGAGACATTAATTACTTGATGTACATAAAACATATTTTTCTGAGATTGCTACAGGGCATTGAAACTTTCTTCTCTTGGAATACAATTTCTTCATTTTTGTTAAGCCTGATCTATTTTTGTTAGAATGTCTCCATTAGGATGACCAACATCCTCTTTAACTGAAAACTAGCAATTTGATTTCATTCTTATACCAGAATGCTAAACACTTTAAACAATAGAATCATAGAATCATAAAATCATAG
>NW_009220827.1:0-7081 GCF_000690835.1 Fulmarus glacialis | reverse complement strand
TTTGATGCAGCCCAGGATACGTTCAGCTTACTGGGCTGCAAGCCCATATTGCCGGGTCATGTTGAGCTTCTCATCAACCAACCCAAGTCCTTCTTGGCAGGGCTGCTCTCAATCCATTCTCTGCCCAGCCTGTATTTGTGCTTGGGATTGCCCTGACCCACGTGCAGGACCTTGCATTTGGCCTTGTTGAACTTCCTGAGGTTTGCAAGGGCCCACCTCTCAAGCCTGTCAAGGTCCCTCTGGATGGCATCCTTTCCCTCCAGCGTGTCAACCGCACCACACAGCTTGGTATTGTTGGCAAACTTGCTGAGGGTGCGCTGAATCCCACTGTCCATGTCGCCAACAAAGATGTTAAACAGTGCTGGTCCCAATACCAATCCCCGAGGAACACCACTCGTCACTGGTCTCCACTTGGACATTGAGCTATTGACCGCGGCTCTTTGAGTGCGACCATCCAGCCAATTCCTTATCCACCATCAAATCCATGTCTCTCTAATTTAGAGACAAGGATATCGTGCAGGACAGTGTCAAATGCTTCGCGCAAGTCCAGGTAGATGACGTCAGTTGCTCTTCCCTTATTCACCAATGCTGTAACCCTGTCATAGAAGGTCACCAAATTTGTCGGACATGATTTGCCATTAGTGAAGCCATGTTGGCTGTCACCAATCGCCTCCTTGTTTTCGATGTGCCTTAGCATAGTTTCCAGGAGGATCTGCTCCATGATCTTGCTGGGCACAGAGGTGAGACTGACTGGCCTGTAGTTCCCTGGTCTTCCTTTTTTCCCTTTTTAAAAATGGGGGTTATGTTTCCCCTTTTCCAGTCAGTGGAAACTTCACCGGACTGCCACGACTTCTCAAATATGATGGATAGTGGCTTAGCAACTGCATCTGCTAGTTTCCTCAGGACTCGCGGATGCACTTCATCAGGTCCCATGGACTTGTGCGCCTTAAAGTCCATGATGAGGTCAGAACATTTCTTTTGGAATTCCCAGTTTATATGAGAAACTTTCTAATGTTTTTTTCCTAAGTAGTATTGTATGTATCCAAGGTTAATTTTGTCAGCCTTTGCTATGGACCCAGATTCTATATTTGTACCTGGAATTTCTTGTAATGGCATTTAGTTAGAGAAATCACAAAGCCTTTTACATCACAATAAAAATCAATATTTTTCTTAAGTATTTATCCAAATGATTACAATATTAAATAACTCTTCTTCTAACACGAATCCTATGACAATTCAATGTTACTTTATAATACTGCAGGAGCAGTCATTCTTAGTTTTTGTTTCTAACATGGATTTAGCTTTTAAATACAGAGTGTTCTTAATCCTGTGGTTATTTATTTTTCCTAATTCTATATAATTAAACAAAATATATGTGATGATTATTCTCTTTAAAAGTGCTATACATTTTTTATTCCAGTGGAAGAAGGATGGGGTTTTTTTGTTATATTTTTGTTTGTTGTTTTTTTTTTCCTTAGAGAAACGTTTATTACACACCGATGTAACTTTGTAATGCTCATCTATTTCTTCTTTTGAAAAAACATCTTTTAATCTAACATCAGGAAGCTCAGAGCAGCCTCTGAGCTCTTAAAAAGCATGACTTTATATTTACAAAAGCATATTTTGAAGAAGCCTTTTCTTTATGAAGGGAACAAAAGGAAAAATGAATTAGGAAAAAAATATTCTCCAAACTTGCAAATGTTATGCATGGAAGACTTCTGATGTATTTTCCTTTTTGTTGGTTAGCAATGCTATTTACAACAAGAAGAATAAAAAGACTATTCTTCATGAAAAATTTTATTTTTGCTTGTTTGGTGGTGTACTCATAGCTGATTACATGAAATGGCAGAATAAAGAGCACAATTTCCCGCCTCTATAGAGCTCTGTTCTTTTTTTTAACAAGATTAATGACAGATGTGCTGTCAGTTAACTAATTAAAGTTTCTTTCAGAAGGGTGTAGAAGCAAAACAAAACTATGAGCATCTAAGAAAGATAATTCTGTATTTAATTTGGAAAAAAATTTACATCAGTGAATGGCTTCCAATCAGACGGTGATAAAATACCCCAACAGAATTCAGTTGTTGACATACTTTTTCTGAAGTATGTTTTTACTGATTTTTCTTACTAAATTAGGCTAATCAAGCAGAAAGAAAATGTATGCTTAATTTATGTGCAAGGCAATGCACAATATGTGTACCATGTCTAATAAATATAAAATATGATTGTTTAAGCTTATAAGACAATAATATATATACATTTCAGTCATGAACACTCTATTCTGCATCAAGTTAGTCTGATAAACTACTGATCTCTGCTTTTCAGGTACTCAACCACTCAATCCTTATAGTGGAGTTTTTGATTTCCTTGAAAAGATCTTTATTTCCACCTATGTCAGAGGGAAATAGTACAAAAACATTTTTCTGTAGAAAATCCTATTTTCATCTGATGGAAGAAGTTTACATGATCAGCTTCTAAAATGTTAACCTCGACTGGATTTGTCTGCTTTACCAAACATTTTATCTTGAAAATATTAGTGGTTTAATGTGTATATTTTGAAAAGGAGATGAGTCAGGAAATCAGCATATTTTGTGATTTAAGATCTTGTGTAAGGAATGTTTTTTTTTTTTATCCAGGGCTGTGTTTATATGTAGTAGCCTTCACTTTGAAGGCCTGAGTATAAACTATTGAGCAATTCCTGCATATTTATGGCCACTGTGAACTTCTTTTCAGATTAGTGACAGATACTTAGTTACTTCAGAGGAACTGGAAAAGGAATCCAGGAAGGATTGTGTATGGAAAAATATCTGTCTTCAAGAACAGGTCATATGAAGAAGTGTGTGTAAGATTGGTCAATTATATTTATGATTAGGTTAATAATTCTCATATGACAAACACGAACTGAAGAATGCATAGGAAGAAAAAATTTTGAAAACTCAGTGGGGGAGGACTTTATAGGTTAAATTAGATATTTTAAAAACAGTCTATAGAAGCACGAATCCACGTATAAAAGGCAATGGACAGGAAGACAATTTTGTGTATGTCTTCTAGACTTTCTAGCTGCTTTGAGCTCTATCTGTTAAAAAATCTTTTCTAGTTTTTATGCATATAAAACTTGGGGAGGGGTAGGTTTGGGGACAAAAGGAGAATTTAGAAGCTTTTTTTTTATTGTCTTTGAGTAACTCCTTAGGAATAAGTCTGGAAACATTTGTTTCAAAGCTCTAATATACATAGTACCCTTTCACATTTTCATATGAAAATTTATTTTTCAGCATTTCTTTGAATTTTGCATTGTTCTATCAGATAACACACAGTCTCCAAGTTCCCCATGCGACAGAGACAATCAATGAGCAATTAAACACACAGATGGATATCTTGGGTCATTCATTATTTTCCATAATCAGTTCCTGACCAGGAAATTGCAATAGAAAAACCTCGTAGTTTTCTGGCTCTATTGACATTCCCTGTTATTCACTCATTCTGGAATTCTTCCCACATATGATGCTTTAATATCTCCAATCCACTTTTGTTGGAATCTTGAAGCATATATTACTTTTAAAATTGTAGTTTTGCGCTACAGGTTTTCTCAACTCTCAGCTTTCCAAAATCTTGCTTTTAACATTTTTTTTTCTAACTTACAGGTTATATGGGCTTATACTGATACAGCTTGGAAGTCAGATCTTTCCTGGTATTTGCCCTCTTCCAAAGTCCAATTTGGTTTTGCCCTTGTATATCCACAGTCTGTCACTGGTTTCTGGATTGTTCTTCTATGCACCTACAGAATAAGCTTTCTCTCCATCTGAACTTCAGCTCCTCATAAATTTTATGAACAGCTAAAATGCTGTTTTTTCACCTTTTCTTATTTTATTTCTCTGTTGTTACTTATTTAACTTTGTGTCGCTTGAAATAACTCTGATAACCTTTTCTAAGTTAAAAATGCTGTGCCAAAGAAAATACTGTATTTATTTGTGTGTCCTTTGCTAATCAGCATATTTAGCATAGAAGCCTTTGCCTTCAAAATTCTGTACTGCTACAGGTAGATAAGATGGTGTCTGTTGGTATTTAGCTTTCCCATTCTGTTTTCCATCCTTGCTTACACTAATGGTGAAAGCATTTCGAAGTCAATGCTAGAAATAACACAAAATGCATTTGCATTGTCAGATCAAATAAGGAGTTCATTAAATGTGCAGCCCTTCTTTCTGTAATCAAATGATTACTGCAGCAAGGCTCAATACTGTCTGTAGTCTGAGAAAAGCAAGATGACATTATTTGAGAGGAACTTAAACGTGAGATCAAAGCTAAGAAACAAAGAACAAAGGATATATATAAGTGATTTTTATTTTCTTTTGATAAAAATAACATTGAGGTTATTGAATACATTAAAAAGAAAAATAAGTTACTAACATGTGTTTCTATATTGTATTGAAATGATGAGAGTTACTGAATGAAGGAGAAAAATGTTTACATCACTTAAGATCAGAAAGATGTTTGTTATGTGGCATTAGAAGAAGTCTGAGAAGCTTTAATTTCATAAAATAAAGAAAACTTGAAAGAAGTTCTTAAGGATACTTTTCCATCTTTTGAAGATTTTTTTCCTTTACATAATCAATATCATACTGTTCGTGATTTTGCTATACAGGAAAATGAAGTGTATACACATATATTTCTTCTAATTGATAAGGAGTATTTAGAATCCAGCAGGAAAATTTATTTGTTTAAAAGGATTAGACTAGCCCTTTGTGATTTGATTCCGAAGTTACTAAATAAATTCACAATAGAAAATGTCTGTCAGTATTGCAAAAGACATAGTATAGCTATAAAAGTCTTATTATTTTATTCATGTGCAATATAGTAAGATCAATAGAAGAAAGATTTTGCCAACTTCAGAAAATCATTACCATCTTTTTTTTTCTTAATTGCGATTGATTTCAGGACTAGTGTGACAGGGCCACAGACAACAGAGTTTCCTGGAATCTGTTTCCATTTCAGACTCCAGGACCTGTGTTAATATAGATCATCTTCTTAAGGAAAAATTCCGGTATGTCGATGAAAAATTTCAAGTGATTTATCTTGATTTCGATAAGTTATTTCAGGGATCACTTATATTCATTGTCACAATGATCTTATCTCTTTAGTCTGAATGTGTCTTGCTTTAGTGTTTTTTTTCCACTTTCTGTGTTTTGTTTGGTCCCATTCCCCCTGCTTTCCATGCTTATATCTTTGCCTACTAAAGTACAGTAACCTCTACTAGCTTACCCCTCTAAGGAATCTATTAAAATTCATAGTCTGTGATCATGTCATAATTTAACTTTCTCTTTCATATATTAAGTCCTTTAGATTTTGGCATAAGATTTGTTTTTCAGTCCTTCAGCTGTTCTCCTGCCTGCCCCTTGAACCTTCTCCAATCTATCAACACATTTGTTGAATTCTGGGTTCCAGAATGTGACAGTGTCTAGCTAGGGAATATTCCAGTGTCTAATATTAATATAACAGGACTTCTGTGCCCTTGCTTCTTGTTTGTCTGCTAGACATATATAGGGGTCTTCAGTGTAACTCTCAGGTTATCAAATAGGACTTTTGGGGAGACACCATTTTGAGGAAATAACCGTCATGACTATAAGCACAATTAAGTTCTTTTTAATTCTATGATTTTTATGAATGTCTATAATAAAGAGCATGTTATGGTCTTGTGTCCAGTTGGTCTAGATGCTTGTCACCTTGCTGTTTGATCTGAGATAATGGTCTACTGAAGACAACAAATATTTTTTTTCCCACTCTTTCTCAGTTCACTGTTTCAGATTTATGCTTAAAAACAGTTCATTCCATCTGCTCCTGCTTATTACCTAACCTCTTACCATTGTTTTATAGAAAAAAAAAATCCCTGAGGTGTTTCTTTATTTTGTGTCACTTTGTGTCCTGTTTATTTTGAAATCTTGGTATTGTACTAGGTGACTGCTTATTTGTTGACCTTTCTTATCCTCCCCTTTTATTATTAGCTTGCTCCCATGGTGTTGCAGCTGTGCAGCATGCCATCCCACTTTCTCGTCTGGTAGCTTTCTGTTCTCTTCACTTTTGTTCTTGGTCACCATTTCATTTCTTCCTTCAATATGAGCTTTCAGAAGTTACGAGGTTCTTTACTCTTTGATCTGTCTGATATTCAGTATCGGTACTTGCCCTTCAAATGATAAAGCTACTTCCAGTAAAGCACTGCTTACAAAGGAATTCCTTTCTAGAATGAGACAGAAAAGAAAATATTACCCATCAGGTACAGCTAGAAACCGCTACTGCAGCGTCTGTCTTAACAGTGCTGATCCACAGAACTGTATGTGGAAGTTTCTTAAATTTTTCTGTTACTTATATTCATGTTCAGGCTTTAGCTTGCGACACCTAACAATTGCACTTTGAGTTGTTTAGCCAAATGTGTCCCTTGCTAGACTGTGTAAACTTCAGAGGGAGTAAAGAAATAATGTGCATCTCATTGTGCTCCTCAGATTAACTATATTTACACCTAATCCCATCAGACATTATCTGTTAGACTTTATCTAGTTCACCAAAATTATTAATAATAAAGTTTTATTGTTTGCCTTACTGTCAAGATACTTTAAAAAAACCTCAGATGAATAAATGCAGACAAATTTCGTAATAAATTAAATGGTTAAATTACTTTGTGATGCAAATATCTGTTCAAGGATGTTTTCATTGGTTCACACTTCAACTAGAGGGACTAGTAATGTGGTTAGAACTACGAACTATGTAATGTTATTTAAAATTTAATCCACCATTATTTTCTAGTATATATAAGATTATCTTTAGATTCACCTCCTTCATAAGAAAGATGAACTTGAAAATCAAAGCAAACAGTTCGTAGGTCTTTCTACAGTCTGTATTTTCTTAGTGTGGTGTCTCACCTAATCATAGTCTTAAATTTATGCCCAATTCGATATTACAGGGAATTTGGAAGTGCTCTTTGCAGTGCTTATGGTTATGTATGCATGTAAGTCTCTTTGGGATTTGTATCTTTATCTTTGCAGGTTCTTTTGTTAAGAGATTAAAATGGAAACTTCTAATGCAAAGAGACAGTCAT
>NW_009220826.1:0-63235 GCF_000690835.1 Fulmarus glacialis | reverse complement strand
AAACAATACTGGTCCCGATACGGACCCCTGCAGGACGCCGATTTCCATCTGGGCATTGAGCCGTTGACCACTACCCTCTGGATGCGTCCATCCAACCAATTCCTCACCCACTGGACAGTCCACCCATCAAATCCATACTTCTCCAGTTTAGAGAGAAGGATGTTGTGGGGGACTGTGTCAAAGGCCTTACAGAAGTCCAGACAGACAACGTCTGTAGCCCTTCCCATGTCCACTGATGCAGTCACTCCATCATAGAAGTCTATTTGAGACAGTCTGTATTTACTCTGCAGCAAGGACTAATGATATTCAAGATGCTGACAGGATATGTCATTCTAGAATTTATTCTGGAAAATATTTGATATTTTGCTGAATATATTATGTAGGATAGTCCAAATGGATATATTAACTGATACTATGTTATAACTGTGCGATTCCAATACTCATTTGGGTGATTCATTAATGACAGCTGAAACCAAGAAAGTAATTCTGATGAAAAAAATTTATGCCTCAAAATACACAGCTATACCATTACAAAGAAAGCATTTTTAAAACATTTCAAAACTTTTTAATATACCATGTGTATCTTCTAAGCCTTAGTAAAATGCCTAAGAGTATAGCTGTCAAAGAGAATAATCCTGTCTAGCAATTTTTGAAAACTAACCTATTAATTTTGTTGAGATTATAAACAAATTACTTTACTTCCATACAATGCAATGAGGGCAAATAGGAAATTGAAAATCTTTCCAGTGTTTACATTTTCAGGCATATGTGTCTGTGACATCATCAGATTTTAACTTAAAAGTTCTTGAGCCTGAGCAAGTGAGGGGTTTTATAGCAATATGTATTAGAACAGAACAGAACAGAATAGAATAGGCTATTTTAGTTGGAAGGGACCTACAACGATCATCTAGTCCAACTGCCTGACCAATTCAGGGCTGACCAAAAGTTAAAGCATGTTGTTAAGGGCATTGCCCAAATGCCTCTTCAACACTGACAGGCTTGGGGCATCGACCACCTCTCTAGGAAGCCTCTTCCAGTGTTTGATCACCCTCTCGGTAAAGAAATGCTTCCTAACGTCCAGTCTGAACCTTCCCTGGCACAGCTTTGAATCATTCCCACGTGTCCTATCACTGGATCCCAGGGAGAAGAGCTCAGCACCTCCCTCTCCACGTCCCCTCCTCAGGAAGCTGTAGAGAGCAGTGAGGTCATCCTTCAGCCTCCCTTTCTCCAACCTAGACAAACCCAAAGTCCTTAGCCACTCCTCATAGGACATGCCTTCCACCAGCTTTGTTGCCCTCCTCTGGACACATTCTTCACATCCTTCTTAAATTGTGGGGCCCAGAACTGCACACAGTGCTCAAGGTGAGGCCGCACCAACGCTGCATACAGCAGGATAATCACCTCTTTGACCAGCTGGTTATGCTGTGTCTGATGCACCCCAGGGTGCGGTTTGCCCTCTTGGCTGCCAGGGCACACGGCTCACCCGTAGAGAGCCTGCTGTCATTAGAATTAGTTATTAGAATGCGCAGAAAACAGAGCCGTTTTTTAACCGATCTAAAATCAAAATGGTAGAGATTTCTCTGCAAAATTTTGAAATAACAAACCCAATTTTTAACAATAAACCCAAACATTTGTTGGTAATTTTTTAGCTTTTGTAGACTTAAAACATTACTTTTTAAAACTGGTTTATGTAGTGAAAATTTTAAAATGAAATCTCAAAATATTTATGTTTCAAAGAAAGGAAATGTTCCAACTTTTCTGACATTACTTTTTTCTCTCTCTGTAGCGCATTTTTGTTAAAACTGTTTGGGAATTTAGTAAGTATTCATGAATACTTGTGATCATTTAAAAACATATGTTTTGGTGAATAAACTTAGTGAATAAAATAAATCTGCTATAATAGAAAACCTCTTCCCCACACTGATCCAAATTTTGCTTTTCTGAGTTCCTCATTCCTCAGGAGTCACGACTTTGAGACAGAAGACAATTGTGTGTCCCTTCTCCCAAACAGTTTATATTTACAAGATCAGCATTTTTCTGAAATTAAATCTTCTTAACATTATTGTTTTGATCAAGACTTTTTATTTGAACACTAATCACTTAATGTTTCCATGGCAGAAAAATGATGGTGAATCTCTAAACTATGTTGTTTAAAATCCCCATGCCTGGAAAAATCGTTCCTACTCAAAGATATCTCATTGTTATCTCTAACTAGTTCTGCCAGAGTTTTCACCCTTTTTTCCCATCTGTTATTACTCAGATATGGTTTTACAAGCCTTCTCAGTTCTTGAATTTTGACAAGTAGACACTTACTTGGTAATCAGTGCGAGTTTCACTAGGAACTCTCAGCACACTGATGCTTACGTTTACTATTACCAACTATTTTATCCTAGAGATATGACATGGTCAGGAGGTTGCTGGAGTCATTAGACATCTACAACAATTTCAGTGGACTTCAGAGAAGTCACATAATGAAAAGCCTCTGAATTTTTTTTTTTTTTAATTACTTTAGGACTTTGTTTGGAAAAAAAGAAAAGTGCTTGTATGTTTTAAGGTATTTTTAACAACCATGTTTTTTAAAACAAAAATACCCACATGTAAAATGAGAAAGAGATCTAAAGCACAGAAATCACAGTAAAATCTAAGTAATGAACGAGAGTGTTCTCCACAAGCTATTCAGATAGCAAGTAGTATGGACACTCAGTGATGCTGTCCATAATTTCTTTGTTGGTTATGAAGGAAAATTTTCAGAAGGATTTCCTATTGTAAATACACTGCTGAAGAAAAACAAATACACAGTATTAAAAGAAAGAACAATGCATGACAGTCAAATGTTAAATTAATTTACCTCCAAGTCAGGACAACTGCAAAAACTTGTTATTGCAACATGGAGGAGAATGGAGCCTGGGGTGATTAATATGCCTTTGATGTGAAAATTGATTTCCTGTAGTGTGAATGCTAAAGTAAGATGAAACAAGGAAAATTTATCCTCTTGAGCAAGGGTTTGAGATTATAAAGCACTAGTAGAACACGAACAATTTTGAGGCTGAAGCTTTGGGGGTTTAAAATTATTAACCAAATAAAAAGTTTTGCCAGTTCAATTTTATTCCTCTCCCCTCTTGTATTCGTAGAAGTCGCTGAACAGAAATACTTAAAGTTCAGAAGACTAAATACCTGTGTAAACAAATTACCAAAATCTTTGAGTAAATTCATTCTACTCAGCCATTTAGCTGCAGGAACTGTAAGTTTACTTGAAAATACTAATGACCCCATCCATCTCTTTCTGTCTTTGACTCCAAAATTGTAGCAGTCGTCAGGATTTGACCTTAACAGTAATAAGAGGTTATGATGGATTTTTTCTAGTTTCATTCTTCTTAGCTATCTCTCAGTTATCTTTTAGTTTTGGTATATAGAAGTAGAAAAATTCCTGCAGAGATCAGTACCTATGTCAGGACCTCAGCTGCACTGATTGATGCTGCTCCCACAGGACAAAGCTTGCTGGAACCCATGCAACACACTTCCATGTGCGTGGGAGCCCCCACAGCTCCTCCCGTGTCCCCCGACAAACACAGCGTGGCCCTTGCAGTAGGAGAGCCCCACGGCTGTGTCCCGGGGATTCCTGGCGAAGACACCTTCCTGAGATAATGGACACACCAGGCTGGGACCAGAGCATAGGCTGGGATGCTTTGGTAAGGAGCTTTCTACCCTCGTTCAGAGCAGAGCCTAGCCAGGTTTGCCTTTGGAACATTTTGCATTCAGACTGCATGCGCTTGTTCCACGACTGTGCACTTGCTCTTCTCCCATAGGGTCATTTCACCACAAATAGTTTTCTAACTGTCATATTAGACTATAATATACCATTGACTGCACTGATCATTTCACAGTTCAAAAGTCTCTTGCAGGTTAAGAAACAAACTGCTATCTTTTGAATTTTAAGGAAAATGTTTTTCAGTTCTTCTATTGTGTGTTAGTCACAGGTCAAAGCCTCTGAATTAGCCTGATGGAGACATCTCCTGATGGAGACAGACTGGAGAAGTACATTACAAACAATAAATAAAAGCAATCTGCCAGTGCACGCACACAGAAACAAACAGACAAACAAACCAAACCCGTGGCCAGCTCAGCAAAGCTACAGTGGCAGTGGCAGCTCAAACCCCTAAATTTCTGCCAGAGTCCAAGGCGGGACAATGATATAGTGCATGGTAGATCTATAGCGCAATGTAAAACTTAAGTTTGTCTCCATTAGCTCTAGCATTCCCACGTGTGCAGTTTCTCTGCCTGAAACTTTTGGGCTGAGGCTGGTTATGTTGTAACATGAATGCTTTGTAGACAACCCTGATAGGATGGGGGGAATGCTGTCCAGGTGTGGATACCCTCTTCCAATAGTGTCCTTCCTCTGGGACCATCCCTAACAGGCTCAGCAGAAGAGTCTAATTTGCTTGGCCTCTCGTATGACATATAATAGAGAAATATGGTCAGTGCCAACTCAGTGCCTGTCCCAATGGCCAAAGTCAAAGCCTGGGAAGACCTGGTCCAGGCCAGACCATTTCCTTGGAGTATCCCACCCCGCAGCAAAGTGTGCCAGCTCAGCTGCCCACCCTCCCTGGGTGACTGAGACACACGCAGAAGTGAGACTGGGCTGTGGGACAACTGGCTTGTCATAGGGGAGGGAAGGAGCTGACCTGAAGCTGTGGCTCAGAGAAAAGCCAACCTACTATCTGCTCTCGGCAGCCCTGGGGCATCTCCGGAGGGCAGAGCCTGAGATCTGATGTCTGTTGCGAATGGGATGACTAGTTAAATGACATGATTAGTGATATGACCAGGTTGCTGATGATGTGACTAGCTCATCCCCACTATGCTTGTTAGTCATATGTCATTTTCTTTTTGTTAATTTGATGAAGAAATACTGGAGACGTAAATTTTAAACAGCAAATGAAAATAAGCCATCAGTGGGAACGCATTGAACACTGTGGCACCAGCTCTTCTGACCTGTAGGAAAAGTGGTAGGGGGCATCGGCCTTTCCTATGAAAACATCAGGTGGTCCAGTATCTTTGAGGGTATCTAGGAAAACACTTTATAGGCCATAAATTCCCTAGGTTTTTTCCCTTGGTGATGTCCTTTTTGTGTCACCTCTCTCAAGGAACAGTCCAACATTAGGGGGGATTCATCAAGGACAGATGAATGCAACCTCAGAGCTTGATTCAAGATCTGAAGAAATCCTCAGAGTCTTCATAGTGATCTCAAAATAATTACACCGTTCGGATATTTTCTCATAGAAGACATCTCTGATTTTAGCTGACATTGTGCTGGTTTTCTCTTACAGTTTTTTCTCCTAGAAAATGTTTTAAAAGAATGTAAGGGCACTGATAAAGGTACACAGAAGAGCAAGGACATTCAACATTAGTGACAAATATCCAGGCTGACACCCTGTTATTAACATTTGCCTTTTTGTCCCTTGCTTAATGCTGTCAGGAGCAACGAGGGAGTGATGGCAGGATTTCAACCCTGGCTGGGTTTATTTGTGCTTCTGACCTTCAAGTGTGTTTTCATTTGCAGAAAGTAAATATTTTCTAAAGAGTTAATAGGGAAAGTGTTTTAAAATAAAAATGGCAACTGAAGTTTTACTTTTAAATGCTATCAAGACACAAGTCATGAATATGAAAGGATTAATCAAGACTTTCGCTTCTCCTAAATGTAGTGATCTGAAAAATAAGGGAACAAAGCAGGCTAAGTTTCACATTTCTGAATACCGCATTCCAAAATCTGCCAGATTGAAAGAACATGATACCAGTACTGACTTTCCTACATAGCAATTTCGTCAGTCTCTTGAACTTCTTAAGTCCTAGTGATGGCAAGTTGTGACCATTTGTCTGCTAAGTAGTTTATATTTTTCAAAGGAAGCTATCCCTTGAGATAAGAGCTGCTGCTATTAAAATTGATTTGAGTTTATTTTTTAGAGAAAGAAAGAAGATGAAAATAATGGGGGGGTTCTAAGATTTTCAGCTACATAAATTGATACTTGAGCAGCACAAACTAATTGGCTAGTATCTAGGCTTAAAACACATTGATATATCCAATATTTTCCTCACTCTGCTGTCTTTGCTTTTCCGCTCCACACCTCTATCCATTTCCCAGTTTTTCGGAGGTCCCATTTATTTGAATAAATGGAATAAATGGTCCTCAGAGAGCTCTCCGAGAGCTGAGGGTGCAGACATCCACTCTGAAACTTGAAAATTTAACTGAATCACATGTGATATGTTCAGTAATGAAAGATATTTTCAATGTTTTAAACAATAACTGGCATTTGAAAGTGTGAAAAATGTAGTATTTCAAATATCTACACTTTTAAAATGAACATAGAGATGAGTTGGTTGTCATCTGGGAAAAGCTATTTTTAGAACAAAGGCCTTATGGAGAAATATTTTCTATTTGCTAAATTTGAGAAAGGCAGTGGACAAGCTTCCCTGGATGGTAATTTATGTCTGGTTTTATCTGGGTTCAGTAAATGTTCACCTTTGCTCTTCACAAATTTAAATAAAAGCCATCAGTAAGTAAAAAGGTCATGAGTGTCTTGCAAAGGTTTTCTCCTGCAGTTTAGAAAAAAGCTGCTGTGTCGGTGCCATGGTCTCTGCTCTTTAGCTCATGGTCCCCTGCCACATAGAGCAGTACACTGACCTAACTCGCAAGGTCATCTCCTGGATGCTGCAGTTGCTACATCTGAAGTAATTAAAAATTCCCTTAATTTCTTCACCAGAAGGGTTGTCAAGCATTGCAACGGGCTGCCCAAGGCAGTGGTTGAGTCACCATGCCTGGAGGTATTTAAAAGACATGTAGATGTGGTGCTTAGGGGCATGGTTTCATGGTGGACTTGGTAGTCTTAGGTTTACTGTTGGACTCGATGATCTTAAGGGTCTTTGCCAACCTAAACGATTCTATGATTCTATGATTCTAATTAGTGCATTTGACTACTCAATATCTTTACAGTTTTTGAATTTCGTATACTTTCACCAAGTTAAGTCAATTTAGGCAAGTATATTAAGGCATGAAAATGCAATTGAAGCACTATTTCTATAGAGATGCAGAAATAAAATAGACTATAAGCAATCATTCAGTTACAAAAAATCATTTCCCAGGGAAATGCTTTGACTGAAGAGAAGAAAGGCTGGCAGATGGTGTGCAGTACATCAGGGTGTCTATGAGCCTACCCTGGCTGACAGCCTGACTTAGTGACTTTAGAAAGCCACTGTCCTGTCGTTGGACGTGTGGGAGCACACTGGGATGGCGCTCCTCACCCACTGATGGGAGCAGAAACCACCAACCCCGGCATGGGCTGAGCCTGGTTTCAGGGACCTCTGTTCATCAGCAGGTAGGATTTTGATGTAGAGAGCTGGTGGGAGGAATTTATATATAAATGCACATTTTTTTTTCATTTGCTGGCAAATGAGTAGCTCAGGTAAAAAGCCAACTTAAAGAACCAATGTAAGACCCAATTTTTGTTTCAAAAGTTGGAGATTTAATGGGACAACAGTGTGGCAAACAGTTTGAGCTGATAAAGAAATCAGATTAAATATGTGGAAGGAAAAAAATTATTCGAATATAACAGGAAAATTAAATTTGCCTGTTACATTGCCATTAAAGGATTGTATTCCCACTGGAATAAGCAATTCAGCCGCATAACTCTTATCCTTTTACAGGTAATTAATATTCCAGTGAAAATAAGGTGTTCAGGGAGATTTATAGTCACAGCAGAAATTAGTGTAATTCTGACTGCAACTGAAAGGTAACCATCAGCCTGATGGTGCTTTGTACACATCTTTCCCTCACAAGAATTTTTGGAGATTCTGGATAAAACCATTGTGCAAAGTAAGAAAACACAGTGGAGCCCTGTGAAATCGTTTGTATGCCCACAACTACACACACAAACCCACTACATGCAGGAGATCTTAACCATTGGATAAATGGATGAATGTATTTTATTCACCAGATGGGGAAGCTCATTACAGGGTGAGAAACTTTGAAATGTCAGGAAAAGCATTTACTTGCAAGCCCCATGACTGCCTGAGTCGAGTTTTTGACTCCCAAACCATTCCCATGTTCTTGAATGCATTTTATAACAGATCTGGTTGTATTCTCAGAAATCATACATTAAGAATAGGATACAAATCAAAAGCATCCAGTTATGATTTTTGCCACTTTGCTTTTCATCCGATGTGATTAGCAAGGTTTCTTCACTGGTAAATATGCAACATACTGTCTTGTACAAATTCCGTCCTTATTATGAAGCAGTAAGGTTTCTTTGCTAGCACATTAATACACACATCATGAAAGACCTTTTAACATCAATACTCTTAAAAGAAAACAATTCATCTTGCAGGCCTGGTTTTGCTTTACTTTACTTTCTCATTGCAAGGGAGTGGACATTGCTCATGCGTATGGTGTCTCTGCTAAGGTGGACCTTCACTACAGTACTGCTAAGGCTACCAAGGTCCAGAAAAAGCATTTCTCAGCACAAAAATTGTTTATTCCATTGGCTTTGCTTTACTGGGAAATTGTTAAACACCTGTTGCATTTAATGGTGAAATTACTGCACCTGAGTATTCATACTTCGGTCAGAATGCCTGCAGCTAAGCATATGACATATGTGGCTCCTAGATAACAAAGAGGTGAAAAAACCCCTGAAAAAAACAGTTCTGTCCTTGAGGATGTCTTCATGAACACTAATGGACTCCTGAAGGATAGGATCTGATGGTAATAATGGATTTTAAACATTTTGACACCAAGAGGGAATCAACACAGTGATAAGCATATACACAGGTCTGTGAAACCTAGCGGGAGCAGGGTTTTTTTTCTGAAGACGGGGGCCAATTTACTTTCATTCCGACGAGGAGATGAATAAAGAGTTATTTGCTTGACAGAAGACACTTGTGTGAAAGTGCTCCTACAACAGAGGAGTTGACTGAACCTAGTGAACGTGTTCTGTAATATACTTACCTGATCCACCTTCATTATATACACTGTGTAAAGTTGTTGTACAGACACTGTTGTCTGTCCATGACTGTTTAACAGTACTGGCCCCCAGCATCCTTGATAAGCCAGGGAAAGGAATTTTCTGAATCTCAGAAAAAAAGAAGACTGAGTGTGACACCAAATAAAGAAAAAGTTTTGGAGATACGGTGATAAAATCCTGGGATGAACTACCTTGGGATTATATAGACTTTTTTTCCTTGGACATATTTAAGAGTAACCTCCTGTACTAGGGCAACTGTGCAACATGCTTTCAGTTAAAATTCCTTAACTTTCTTAGAAGTTGCAGTCAGGAAAGCATAGGGAAAGGCACAGAGGGAGAAGGAAGAGAGCAGAAGGTGAGAGATGGAAAGGCAGAGTCTGTCAGGAGAGAGAGACAGGCCAGAACAGAAGGATGCACACTGAGAAATGGGGTCAGCAGAACATAAGCCTTTCATAAACTCCACAGACACTTAGAGCTGGAAAAGATTTATACTCATGTAACCAAGACCAGGCCCTTTCCGTCTTTTTCTTTCAATTCAAACTTTTTAAAAATGGATATTTGTTTCTGAAGTATGAACAACAGCAACATGATTAATTTTGGTTATTTGCCTTTTGTAAGTGCTGGTTTTCTGCAAAAAAAAAAAAGGGAATTATTAAATGCTTATGGAAAAGACCAGCAGAAAAACCCAACTGTTCCTATGCTCAGTGTAAGTCTTGGAACTATAGCAGGTTAATCTGTAGTGTATGTGCAGGGCATTTTTCCCTTGCCTTGCAGCTTCTCTAAGTGTTGACTTGTATAGAAAGGGCGTCAGCCACTCCTGTTCTGCTGTAGGAGTGCTCTGCACAGGTGAAAGCAGGACTGAAAAGAAACAGAGAATCAAAGAAACTGTCTGGCTTTTTCTTTGGGGCAGTCCCATCCTGCCCCCTCCCCCCCCCCCCATGGAAGCAGGCTGTGAGGGACACCTATGCTCAGAAAACATCAATTCAAACAAACCCAAAGAGAAAAGGGTTGATAGGATGATTGGCTGTGCGGAAAGTCTGCCGTTTGCAAAACATCAGGCTAGCTTAGCAATATAAAGTGAAGAGACGGTTCTCTAAACACATTCCAGTGAAACAAGTCCCACAGAAAGAACAGAATCATTTCAATTAAAGGACAGTTTTTCTGCAGCATCACATGAGTATATGCCAACCATGGGTGAATTTAAACTGGTATCAGGAGGCTCAAATCATCACAGCAGTGAAGGCTCTGGAGCAGGTTTTTAATCGGAGTAGTGACAAGAAACCTTTTTTGTTTCAAGATAGAGCTCAGTGAATGTAATAACACCTTTTGAATAGTTCAACTGACTGAATAAAGTCTTTGCTATCAGGTCTTTGTTGCACTGCCAAAACAAATAATTACTGTGTATAATTAATTCCATGCTTCAGTGCTCTGCTGCTCATCTGCAAGGCTCAGGAAGAGTTTTTTCCGCCCTTAAGGAATAGCAAAGCTCCTGAGTTTTATTCACTTGCTACCCTCTGGGGCAGTGGTGATAGACGACAGTGTGGGGCAGTCAGTGGTACTGGGAAGGTAGGATTTTGGTTCCTGCCTCTTGTTCATGATTAAACCAGTGACTAGACATGAGGACTGGAAGGGATTTTCCCTCAAGATTGCCTGAGGGAAATCCCCAGGATTTCACACTTCTCTCTGTAACAAATCATATGCTGCTTCCTAGGATCAGTTGCGCATCTTATCTAACAAATTCCTGGGATATCCAATTGGACTAATTTCCTCTGTATTCTGCTGTCCTCCTTTGGCACATTGAAGATTTGTTGGTTCTGGTCTTTTGCACTAAAGATTTTTACAAGCTACAGGAAGGCATTTGATGCTCTGTGATTTAGAGGACAGAGATTCTCTGTACTGTACTAACACATCAATGGCCACCACTTGGGATGGAGGAAATGGGCTCAAGAACCAGGCCCATCGAAACATCTGTGCCCTGTACCACTCCAGCTGCTCCACATATCCTGGCTCTTGCTGCACTGCCTGGTTTGTCTGTATTTGTCTACAGCATGTCTCGGCTTCAGTTTGGTGCAGGGAACAGCCCCAGCAGCTTCAGCCCAGCTGACTGTCAGGCAGTTTGTTGTGCAGCTGTGGCTGCGCTGAACCCAGAGCAAACTACAAAACCTGCCACAGGAGTGTGAAGTTAAATGGTTTGTTCTGAGCTCTGTGCCACACTGTTTTACACAGTCAGAAGTCACCAAAGGCTGGGAGGCAATATTGTAGGGGAATATCACTAAAATCTTAACCTCTTTCTGCAGACATCTACTGCTGTCCTCTGCTGAGGCCAGGACACTGGGCTACTCCTGCGCACATTGCAGCCACTGCAGCATCTCCTGAACCAGCCTGCGCTTTGCTGGGTCTAAGATCTTTGTGCATCCCTTAGTGATGAGTCTGCTTCTTCAGCAAAAAACAGTGAGTATAACTCAGGCTTCACCTTCAACTAGTCTTTCAGTCCTAACCCTAGTAACCACACTCTCCCTTCCATACTCTAATATTTCTCCTTTTCCATTAGGAAGCAGATTAGCAGCAAAAGAAGTAGTATTGGACCTCCTCTTGGCTCGGTGTGCCTAGTTTCCCTTCTACCAAAGCTCCGGTCACCAAAGCCTCCCATGATATTGCAACTCCACCAATGTATTTGGGGAAACAGCATATTTTGACTTGAGGTTGTCTTTTGTCTGAAGATACAGCTTTGGGCCTTATGAAGCTCTGATCAACTTCTGGCCAGAACCCAAATGGATGGGAGAAGTCTGTACCTCTGACCATACTGGGGATGGGTCTGCATTTAAAAGCTGGGGTAGGGACTCCATCCTGCAAAATGAAGAATTTGATCTTTCACTTTCATGAAATTCGAGGGTTCACAATGAACATTGGGTGCAAACCTCATTCAACCCACATGAGTGTTTTGTCCCCTTTCTCTTGGCTCCTCTCCCTAGCTCGCATGCTTAGGAACTTACTACCTCCATACTGCCACATGCTTTCCATCTGAGAAAGTCATCATGATGGAGCAGAAATTAAGGCAACAGGAAGCAGTGAACTCCCCCTTGAACTGGTATTAACTAATGCAATACTTAGGATTTTATCACAATGGTATCTCTAAACACCATACAATAATTAAAGATAACACCACTGATCATGGCCTACAGGGTAATATACTAAAAAAATGCTTTGAAAACTCTAATAGAGAGCAACTCTGCAAGCAGTCTCATTAACTGTGGCACTATTCAACACAAATAACAGCAGAATCTGATCCTAAATGAGACTCCAGGAACGTAACTGCCTGAAGTACGACACATATCATTCTGACCATACTATTATTTCTTTAAAATTTGTCAGAACTTAACATTCTTGCTTTCCTTGAAACATAACCCTTCTGTCATCATGTTCTAATGACTCATCGTTCAAGCTACTCTAATGATTCATAATAGCCAAGTGTTCTCTCAAATTAAGGGTACAAATAAATATGATTTTGGAGCATAGTTTTCTAACCTTTTCCTAGACAAAGTTTACTCCCTGTGTTACCAGGATTTGTTCTGGAAAACTTAACAGCTTGAGAGTTCATACAGGCAAGAATGACTCAAGCAAACAGTGGGCTGATAAAAGCATGTGCTCACATACATAGTGATGGGTCAAACTTTTGCGGGTTTTGGTTTTCTTTTTTAATAAAGGCTTTACATTGAGTCATCAGAGAGTATTGGACAAGTAAGGATCGTCAAATTTTCTGTGTATAAATATTTATAAGTACCATAGCCATCACAGTTGTAGACCATGGTTTGAATTGATATGATTGCTGTGTACTCCTCAGGAACCTGGGTGCAAGGCTGGTTTTAAATGATGCTTTACTTACTAGCTATGTCTAATTTTGAATCCTGAATTCTGAGTAAGTGATGCCACATGATAAGACATTTCAAGCATTTAAAAGCTTTAGAAATGCCTGTTACCAACAGTGCTAATGATAAATGCACTGTTCTGTCATTTCTTTGACTTCGCACGAATTTGATTCCAGCAACACATTGCCAAAGAGATTAATGCTTTCGTTTTTCTAGGTATGGCAAAAATGTGACTGCTGCAGCTCTCTAAGCTTAGTTTATTGGGGATTATAACAATTTTCCTGTTTGGTGAAAAAGGTTATTTAATCTAACCTTTGGGACACACTATAGTATGATAAGTAAGTCTGAGGGAAGAGACCATGGCTTTTGCATGGCTTTTTTTCTCTTATATAAGTATGTTTGTCCCCTTTCTTCTTCCTCTTCCTTCCAAAACATGCCACTTGGGAAAAAGAGAAAGAGCTCAATTTTCACTAAGGCTACTTCAAGTGGTACTAATAGCATAAAGGTATTTATCTGCATAAAATGGATTTAAATATAATTTGTTTTCAAATGCCCAGAGAGTAGAAAGTGGTGTTTAGAATGGCTGAGACTATTTCTCTTGGCACATTTTAATTCAGCTTCTCATTCTTTTTACAGGCGGCCAGTGGTAAGAAGAGCTCTGTGAAAGCTGATTTTTAACCATCTCCTCTTCTTTTGAACAGTGCCTGTTTTGTCAGCCCTTCATCCTGGGCCTGAGAGCAGATAATTCCCTTTAAGCCTTTCTTACAGCATTTGCTACCACCGTGGTTCACAAATTCTCCTTTGAAAGGCTGCAAGGAAGTACTGTGCAGTATAATCATGTAATCCAGATCTCAAGCCAGACAAGTTGTTTGTGTTAGACAGCTACCTAGAATTAAAGTCCAACTAAGAATCCTTTCCTTGAAAGGACTAGCTAATACATAAGGTCACTTAAAAAGAAAAAGCGCTTCTTATCTAAGTTTTTGCTACTCTCATGCCCAGACAGAGGAACACGGTAGAGCATGACTTAATCTAAAAGTCTCCTGCCCTGAGCATGTTTTTGTGGGTGTTTAGCCCCTTCAGGTGCAGAAAGACAGTATGGTCTCTGCATTGCTGAAATTCCACTCCAACACTGGCCTCCTGGCACGCTGAGGCTCTCCGCAGTGAGGTCTTCCACTTTAATGAGATGCAATGCAAGACAAAGATGCATGAGATTAGCCTGACATCTGTTCACATGTGCTGAACAGGGAAATCAGCAGAAAGTTAACATAATTAGATTTATTTGTGTTATAAAAGGCTTTGTGACATTCTGGAAGAGTTAAACTTCTGAGTGCAGTAACGTTCAAGATGTATTAAAGATTGTTAGGGAGGTTTTTTTTTTCTTTCTGATACTTCCCCCACATGCTGATAAAAGCCTACAGGTCATATTTGTATCTCAGCTGTATTTTTTTCTCTCCAGGGCTTCTTTCCTGCCAGTGTAAAATATTGCCTAGCATTTCTATCATCTCACCCTAGTGAAGTTTAGACTGTTTCTAACAGTGCCTTCGGGGTTTATAAAAATACACTCAATACTATCGAGAAAGGTGATGTAATTATATGGGAGGAAGAGAAAGTTGGATGCCATGATGAGATATGAATATTACAATAGGAGACAGCACTGTGTTGAAAACCAGATAGATAGATGGACAGTATTTAATATCACTGCAGAAAATTTTTTAAATCAGAGTTTGTTTTTTCCAGAAGAAAAGTAAAAAAAAAAAAAAAAAAATCTGAAGTACAGACGTGTTCAGTCATAGCTTCTCTCCTGTAGCAGCAATTTGTCCCTCTAACACTTCATGAAATGGCCCAGTGTTTTCTGGGTACCTGCTAGTCCCAGCTATCAGAATGCCCAAGTCCTGGACAAACAGCCACTGTGCAAGTAAACATCAGCCATGGATGCACAGCAGCGGTTAGTACATCTCGAATGCACCCAACTACTCATGGATACCATGTGCAGTCTGAATTTGGGAACATGCCAGGTCTTCCTCTGCCGGGTTTGGCGAGGTTGGTAGTTCTGACTCTAACAGAAGCTGGAGCAGGCAGGTAATTTTCAGAAAAAGATAAATTCATCCTGAATGCAATGAAAGAGAATGTTCAGTGAGGTCACTGAAGACTTTCCTCCTTGGACTTTCTTATTGAGAGACATCTTAGTACTGAAACTTGCTGACATAGAGCTCAAACTGTGACTGGCTTGTACTTGAACTTAGAATGAAATATTCTGAGCTTTTGAAGAAAAGTAGGAAAGTATAGAAAGCCCTGTTAATAGAGTTTTCAGGAGGCAATCATTATCTAACTCAGGCCACCTAGTCAGTTGTGGAGATTGGCAGTGTGACATTAAAGGTCCCGTATTGATATTGAGCCAGAGAGAAGCTTGCAATGTAAAGCTCAGTGCAAGTTTTCTTCATAGTCTCTTGAAGGAGCAATCTCATTACCGATGAATTATTAGGCACATGCAGCTCTGGTAATCATCATTACTGTGCAGGCTTCCCTGATGAATCTGGGAGAACTCAGTAGTGCAATTTTTGGCCATCCTGAGAACAGATCTGGGAAATTCAGGTCTGCAGATGGCGAATGAATTAGATGATGTTGCTGGAGCTACTGAAAAATTTTTAGCCCCATTTCATATCTGAAAAAAACTCTCATACATGAAAGGCAGCATCATAAAACCTCTCAAAATAGGAATGACTGTAGATGCCCCGTAATGGGGAAAACACCTTACCAACAGGTAGTTGTACTGATAGAGCACACCAATTCAACGTTTTCCCTCCATCCTCACAGGCACCTCTGCTGTCAGAAAACACAGATTGCAAAGGCTTCTGCTTTAGTCAAAAGTCATAGCTCGCTTTCATTGCCATTCTCGCTCTCTGCGTGCTGAACAGATCTGACAGACACCAGGAGCCTTGTGTTTATTACTGCAGTTACACACTGTAAAAGATCTCGCACACGGCTGGGAAATGCATTTTGTCCATTTCCTCCTGGAGAAACACAGAGCCCTAACCACGTAATTTTTTCTCCTTAGAAAAAGGAGACAGACATAGGCAATTTCCATGTGGGAGAAATTAAAAAAGCAGAGTGAACCTTAGAATAGATGCAAGTGTAGATGGATATTTTAAGTAAAGTTATCTTTACCCAGTAACCCCTCATTACTGACTCCAGCCTTGGGATAGTTGTGGGGAACTCTGCCATCTCCAGACACTATTTCCTTTAACTGAAAGGTATAGATCTGTAAACCTGTAGGAATGTATCAAAAGCAGAAAAGTAAGTTCAGCATTTCAATATCAGAGGGAAAGAAATAACGCCGTGCTGCATATTCTCTTCCTCATTGCCATACGACCGGCACTTTGAATGGATATATTTGCCTGTATGAACCACTTATTGCCTCATATCCTCCTTCATCATGAAACATACCATTTAAGTCCTCAAGGTTTTAAACAGAAGAATAAATATGTCTTTAGACTAAAACTGTACATGAAGACTAGGACCGCTCAATACCTTAGTGTTAAAGGGTATAAGCAAGCAGCATCAATAGGCCAATCAAAAAATGAACTTTCAGAGGAACATTTCTTCTGTTTGTTTTCTTTCCTCTCCTTCTTCTCTCTCACATGACTGGTTCAACATGAGAATACAGAAGATTATCTTATCATTTTGAAGAAAAGGTTATGAAGTTTTTTCAGTTCACACGGATTTTTTTAAATGATCACATAAGTACAACAAAGCATAAATAATCGCTAAGCCATGAGCTATTAGTTAACATCAGCTTGCATAATAAATAAAGGCTAACATGAAAAGTGAAAGCAGCCAACTGAGAAAGTTGTAAAACTGGTGCTGACGTAAAAGGAGGTACAGAAGAACATGTGCGTAACCAGAACACACAGCCCTCCATACAATAGTGGTGTATCCATTTTCTATTAATGCACTTTCTAATACCAGCAGTTTAACACTTTTAAGGCTGGGATATTTCAGACTGCATTTGTTGAGAATTTGTTTTTCTTTTAATAGAAAACTCCACATGGGTTTTGCTTCAGAGCCCTATAATTCTGGTCTGCTATCAATTTATCGTGGCTATTTAATCTAAGGACTGAAGTGTGTTCTAGCAAAAAAGAAAGTTTTAAAACAAATTCAGAGAATTATATCAGTATACGTTGCATCATTAGAATATCTGCTACATATGACTTTTTTAAAACCGCCTGTCTTTCCAAATAGGTTAAACACAGTTTATTTCGTGCTTATGAACTCAATGGACTTGAAGGTGGATTTGCCTCTCATTCTGGGAACTAAAAATAAATGAGCATTACATTGAATTTCCTCAAATATTTGTTCAAATGTTTAAGCAAGTTTGCTTGAGAGTCTTTTCAATCTCTTGGTACTTCCTTTTAACAACATCATTTTAATCTTTATTGATATTCTTTTTTGTTAGTATTAGATAGCATTACTGGATCACATTCAGTCACAAAAGTCTGACCATTTACTCCTTGAGGTCCTCATGCCACAGGCCAGGCAAGCCCCAGAGCATGGGACATGGTGACACCTGAACTCGTTAGCCTTTAACTAAGCAGCCCTTTCTCCGGATGGTCTGCATAGTTTTCTGCTACGTATCCCACGTTGTCTTACGTGATGTCTGCTGACAGTTTACTGATAAACATTGAGCCCATTCCTTGCTAGCAAGGCATGAGAAGGCTGTATAGGATCTGTAGGCAGCCTGAGCTATGATGTGCCCTTCACAGCAGTGTCCACGGGGAGCACAGATCATAGGTGACACAGGTAGCCCAACATGCCTACACTCACTGTCTGGTTCATATTCACCTGGACAATGTCTCAAGTGTCCTGATAGTAAAAAAATGATAAAATGGACAATGCTTTCCAAAGTTATATTCTATATTTTTTAGTAATGTAGGAAATCGTATGTGGAAGCATTTTTTCTCCTTTACAAGATCATAAATATCTTAAGTCTTAACTAAGGCATTCTGCAAGAATAATTAACCAAAAAAACTTCTTTTGACTGAGTGAAATGTGTGACTGAATAGAGTATTGTTATGTTCTTGAAGACTATTTCCCAATAAATTCAATTTTTCAGGAACACAAGATTAAACTTAGGGCACGAAAAAGTCAGTGTTTTGCTTATGTATGTGTGTGTGTTGTTCTCTAGTTTGGGCTGAGAGTTAAGTTTTATACAAGAAAAAAAAAAATCTCTGAATTTTCTGAATAGTGGTTTTGCATGGGAGTATGACTAAAAGCTTTCTAACTGCAAACTGTGTGCTGAGTAGTGATTCACATTTGAAAATAATTCCTGATTTAGCTGCTTGTGTTAGTACTTAGGAATAAAAATTGAAACAAGAAAAGAAAGCAAAAGAGTGTTCCCAAATTGACTTTTTGCTAGAGCTAGACAAAATTCATATCTGAGAAGTTTAGCATTCTTTCCTAAATCCACACCCTTTTCCAGAAGACTTCATAGTCACCCAAACATTTTCTGATCACTTCAGCTGACCCATGGGTTCAGGAGCAGCCAAAACCTATGAAGCTTTTGGTGGTTGCCATATCTGGGCTGCAGCCAGGAGCCATGTTACGAGGCTCTGCAGAACCTCAGAGGCATCCGTGCCTGCAGACGAAGCCTGTCAAGGAGGTGCTCTGGACTTCATTCCCACCACCTGCCCAAGGGTCTGCTCCTGGGCTGGCTTGCTGGCGGGGTATGGCCGGCTGCGAGGCATACACTGAGCGTGTTTGTCTCCGTCATGTGCTCTGTGCCCTGGGAGGTGGGCTCCGGTGGGAGGTGGGCTCCAGTGGTGTGCACAGCACATGAGCTTGGTTTAGAGGGAGTTCCTGCCACAAAACAGAGGACAGCAATACCCGAGGTGACTGCTCCTGCCCCGAGCAGCATCTGATCAAAGACATTGATCATCTGCTGGGCACACAGGGTCAGGCACAGTCAAGTGCCACTGAGGCCAGCCCAGCTCTGCATGAGGCCAGGAATCGGTTCCCACTGATTAAATCATAGGGTTGGAAGTGAAAAGAGGCAAGACTTGGCAAGTGAGACTAAGTAGGTGCTAGGAAGAAAAAGGAGAGAAGAACATACTGCTTAAATCCAACAAACAGATAAACAAAAAGACCATAGAAGCAAATCCAGCTGCTATTGAACTTAGCTGTAAGTCCCTTTGGACTTCATACAAGCATAAAACCGGGAGAACCTCCTCTGTTATGGGCCCAGGTATGCCTTGATAACAACATCGAACCAAGGGTAAACATCAACACCAAATCTGTGCATTGCACAAGATTTCAAAGTAAGTGGAGAGTTCCCAAAGGGAGGAAGGGGAGTCTGGGGGAATGATTTTAAAATCACCCTTTCCCAGTTAAGTGTTCTCTTCACCCCATATCTGCTAGATTATGTGGTAGGTAAGCTAAATAGCAATTGCTCCCTGGTTTTCAGTGAAATTTTCTGAGCTATTTCACCGATCAATGCCTGTATCACAGAAGCATAAGCCTTGAAGGTTTTGCACTAGGTCAGGGCCAAGCATACTTCGACTCCTCTCTCCTGGCACTACCAGGCTCCTGTTAAGAGCTTGTCTAACCTGTCCTCATGCCAAAGGCCTTCGACCATCTCATCACTGGGCAACTTCTAGCTCTCCCTCAGGTAGGTGAAAAAAGGGCAATATGAAACATCATCACTTCCTAAGGAAATGGTTCATCGCTTTGTATTTCTTATATTAGGTATGTATTCAACAACTTTTGGAGACCGAATAGGATTTGCCGTTTTTGGATATACTGCAACCTACTCATTATCACATCTGCTTTGGCCATGTAGATAAAGTTCTAGTGTATTAGAAATAGCTCAAGCAAATGAACAATTATGGAATCCCTTAACTTTCTGAAAATTATATTGTTGAGCCGTTACTTGCAAAAAAACCCTAGTCCCTTTCTGCCAAAAAGCCAGCTGTAAAACCCCAATTCTCAAATACTCAATTCTGAATTTTTAATTTTACAGGACATTATCTTATCCAAGAATCTAAATACATTATTGATACTATTGCACTATCTAAAGATTTAGCCATCTAAAAGAAGATTGGACAATAACATTTACTTTTAATGTGTTTCAGAAAAATTCTCATGTGAAAGTGCATGTAATTTAAATGATCATTCTGTTTATTTCTGCCTATTCTTAAAAAAACCCAAACAATGTCATCACAGAAATGAAAACAGTGCACCTAGATTGTATACATTTCTACTCTTGATGCAACAGAAAAAAGGCAAATACCTTTGTCTTAAATAAATATATGCGAGTGGTCTTGCCAATGAACACCTTTTTCTGAGCAGGTGAATACATACAGAAGATCAGATGAAATAACATAGGATAACCTCCATTCAGAAAATTGAGATTCAGTGGCAGGCAGCGTTTGCCTCATGTGCTCCCCACTGCTATTGTAGGTGGCAGCATTTTGCTGTAACCTAATGAGATTTCTTCTCAGCTAGATGGATTCAGTGCTGAGTCTCAGCAAGACCAGAACATAGCCCATCTGGGTATTTGATCAGGAGGAGGCAAAGGCATCTCACCTGGATGTAGAAGGATTTGAAGCACTTGAGAGAGGGAGAGAAAGCACAATGAAGGTATAGTTCCCTTTCCCCAGCCTCTTTATGTTGGGAATATTCATATTCATATTCAGAAGAAAAAAAGTATTTTGTATCATGCAAAGCAGATTGACCTGAGGAAACACAATCCCACTTACAACTCATGCAGGGATGCTTAAAAGTGATTCCACAACGAACTACCTTCTTTGCAAATAATGCACTTTATTGCCCAAGCACTGCAGGGTCTTGTCTATGCAATATTCACCCTAGGGCAAGGCCATCCTCACCACGTATGGTGAGCCCTCAAAAGGTGATATGAATAGACAACAATAGACATTCAGTTTTGGAAAATCTGTTCAGAAAGAAGATCAGCTAGATTTGCCACTGCATCTTTAAAGGTTAAATGGTAAGACCTTCACATAAGAGCTTTTCTCACCCTTCGATGGTACAAGATGAAGTCAAGGCATGAAGCCCTACTGCATGCAACATTTTTATACTAGCAGTGCCTACTCAGGGTTTTTCTGAGGAGGTACAGATGCACTGACAATGAAATTGATGTTTGGAGATGATAGTCTCATTTAAGGCACTTTCCCACACCTCTTGAAAGTACTCTATCAATCCCCAGCATCCCACAGTGCACAAGTTGAAAATATCTAATCTGGTGCGCTCAGTCCTCTTACCGGAGTGCCCTCCTGCTTCCCAGAAGACAGCACAAGCTCAGCACTCACAAAGAAAAAGAGGAAAAAAGAATGCTGGAAAAAGCCTCTTTCTCTCTAGTGCTCACTCTCTTTTGTATTCTTCCTGCTGGAGGCACACAGACTGGGTCGTGAAGCTAAACCAGCAGGCACTGTCCCAGTGGAAAATACCCATTTTAACTGCCTCTACTTACAGGGATACAATAATAAAGTTCAGCTGGGTGGTTGGGTGGACAGCAGTTAAGCGAGATGCCTTGGAGATGCAAGACGAAGAGAAAGACAACCAAAACAGAGGGGAAAAAAATCACAGCTGGAGGAAAAAGGAAACAGCAGCAGTCGAAGGCTGGGGTTCCAGGAGCTGATCAGGATTTACCCAAAGCTTGTGGAGATGCTGGAATAAGTGGTCTCTTCTGTTTGATTTGACCAACTTTGAATGCCTTCCATAATGATGTTAATGAATGGCCAGTCACGTCACTGTGTTTATTTACAGCAGTCTGCTAGTTTCTGAGGTAATTGCAATCACAGTAAACTTGATTCCTTCTAGCACAATCATCCCTCACACTTCCATTTTGTGACCCAAAGGTGAACACTGCCTAGGAAAGTGTTCTCTGACTATCAGCTAATCAAAATTCAATAAATTAAATGTATTTCCTTACATTTCTAGTTTCTTCCAACTTGTCTTGCCAGCCTGCAACTCAGTGACACCGCAATAGCTTCTTGTCACCTTTAATTGTCACAGTCCAGTGAGTGCCAGCCTACCAGTTGTCTTTATCAACAATTTCATGCAATAAAATCAGGCTGCACTTTTATCACCTCAAACATGTCACATCACTGACATTTGTAAAACAATTTTTAACACATTTACTTGAATGTCTGCTCTTAGAATGGATGGACACTCCCTGCAAAGCACATTTTAATTTCATGTGTTTATGATAACTAGTAAAAAAAATAGACAATATCCATAAAATGGTTTTGGTGATTACGAATAGCACTAGGGATATAAGAAATCAGCACATGCATTTGCTATTACTGTGAGTGATTAGGAAAACTGAAATAAATTAATGTACATATTGACTAAATGCTAATAGTTTTCTAGAGTTTTATTTTGAATTCCTTATTTGCTGGCTCTGTGGTTTGATGTGACGCCTTCCCCAAAGGGAAGCACATTCATTTAATAGTAAGCAGTTAAACGTTTCAAACAGCTTCAGAGACAGTCCATAACAATAAAAAGGATATACTTAATCTGGATATGCGTATTTCATAAATTTCTCCAGGGCGATGCATTCCCACTGCAGTGTTTTGCCAGCTTAAATGTCAGCACAGCTGTCTTTATCTTGCCCCCTGGGTACTAGTGTTCCTCTTACTGTTTCAGGGGGGAAATCAAAAGGAGAACTTTGGTACAAATCATTTTAGGTTTTAAAAGAAAAGAGAGAAAAGAGAGTGCCATCCAGGACTGGCACTCTGTTAACAAAGCTTTTCACTTATTTGTAGGTCATTTGTGGAAGAAACCTTATTTCTCAGGCTTCTGAAACAATTCTTTAGGTCTGTTAGCAGCAATAAAGCTAAGGGGCACACACAAATGTTGAAAAACAGTTAAGTCTTTTGTGCCATTACCATGATTCTTGAAACATTTTGTGTTATACTACAAATGTTTACCTGATGTCATCAGACAGCTTTTTCATACAAATTCTGCCCTTAAGCATTCTGAGGATTCCTTCTGTGAATGTTGTACCAGGTGTTTTTTATTGTCATCATTCAGCTCCCAGGCTGCCTTTTTGAGTAGTCCAGTCTACCACAGCTTCTTGTAGTTACTACGATACCTTTTTGTTCCAAACAAATGCCGAAACCTTCAGCTGATTAGCAAATTTAGAAACTTAGCAGAGATCCACTGGGGTTACTGAAGCAGTGCAAGTTTATGCTAGCTAAAGGTCTATCCCTCAGCTATTTCTTTGTATGAAGCCTTCCTTTTCAGTGTGCTGCCTTGCAGACAATGAACACGTGATGCTCCAGGTGGCATTTCAGCTCATTGCAGTGCCACCTACTCCATAACTGCCTGGCCTCCAGGTGGATCCACCGCATGGCACAGGGTCACTAACCAGGGCATTCAGTATCAGTAAACACAGGATTTTATGGCTCTTTTACCGATGCTTGATACTGTTTAATGTTTGCACAGAAATTATTCTGGCAGATAATTTCACCCCATATGCTTTAAGGTTAAGGACGCCTATTTGGTACTGATGATTTTGTGCTATGGATGGAGGTAGCCTGTGAGCTTCAGTAGGACATGGAGGTTGGAGATAACATCTGAAGAGACCTCTGCCTGCTCCTCATTTCTGCGTGATAACAGCACTTCCACTGCTGCTTTTTCAGGCTCTTGTCTGGCCTGGGGATGATTTAGGATGCATCAAAGCAGTTCAAGCCCAATTGGAAGACACTGTCACATCAAGGAAATATCTGGATGGGGATATCAGCTTTTTGCCTAGTTTGCATCTCCAGTGCAGCCACAAAGGCCAGCAGGGAAGAGAGATGGTGTAGTGACATCATTTTGTCTTTCCAGGAACTAGCAACTGACTAACAGACAGACTGTAGAGATCAGAGTCATTTTAACTGTAAGGAATGTCTAAAAATTGGCTGTCGTTATAACTCTGCAGCACACCAAAAGCACTACAGTCTGACACATGCAAGAGCTTATTTTGGAAACTGTATTATTAAGCCCGAACTTGTAAGTTATTGCGCAGCAAGGGAACAGTGTTAGGAAACTAATATACAGCAAGCCCACAGTTAATCACAAAGGTCTTCAGTAGCTGTGCTTTATATATCTCCTAAAGCCTGCCTCAAGCAAATGAATATAGGCAGAGGCATTTTTTTGGTCAGGAAATATTATATTAAAGTAAAAAGAATTGATTCATATTCAGGATGTGCAAGGCTGTTCTTAGTATTTTATAGTATGAAATGATCAGCTTTATTTAATGTTGTTCTAAATTGCACAGACTGAATGTGATGGGGGATTTTCCAAGGGGGAAGGAGGAGAAGGGCTAACAGAGGCACTGACCTTCCATACCTGCATACACCGTACCCTTTTCACACAACACAGATGTTGACAAGACTCAGCAGCGGGATATGGGATGGAGGATGGGGGCAACCCAGCTGCACCACCTCTGCGCTATAGAACAGCCTGGCAGCCCTGGCAGGAGGTATAGGGAGCTCCAGCCTTCAGCCAGGAAGGAGGAGGCCTGTATGGCGAAGATCTCCTATTTTCTTCTCATTGCTGGGGTGACTGGGTTCAATTTCCATTAGCCTGCTGGGAAGCTTTGAGCCAGCTTTGCTCACAAGCCTCCTTCTTTGCTGCCCAGGACGAGACCTGCTTTACTTCTTGTGCACCTGGAGGTAAATCAAGGTGAAATTCATGAAAGTTATGTAACTAGGTAAGACCAAATCTAAGCACAGCATATCCTCACTCACTTTCTTCTTCTTTTTAATTACTCCTGGGTATCAGTGACACATCACAGAACTGGCACTTTAAAGCACAATGTTACTCCTTCTTTTGACAGTTTTGTTGACAGTATCTTTTATTCATCAGGAGGGGTGACTAGAGATCAGAGGAGAAGTGTCAATCTGGTCTGCAGGTGCTATATGTTCTCTGAAAGGTTCCTTTTGGAGAGAGAAACACAAACACACAAGGGATTCATAGCGTTCTCTCTCTCTTTGGAGTTTGGTCTGCCACAAACAATAGTCAGTCAACTGTCACATAATCAAAAGTTAAAGAAATCTGGTAAGGTCATTATTTGGGTAGGAAACGGCAAAATACAGCTCATAATGCAGAAAGCATTTTTTACAACTGAATAAACAACTCCCTTCTTTTTCTTAGCAGCACCAAGTCAATACCTTTGCCTCCTGTTCTCAGGGGCTACACAGCTTTACTTACAGTCTTAATAGTGAATTAAGTGTTTTATTAATGGCTATGTCTTCACCATGAAGCACCACAAAGAGCGAGGTTCCAATATTTCATATGACAAGGCACATCACAGCAGGACAATCAGGAATGAGTTGCCATAATCCACCATTGAGAACAGGATTGAGAAAGGATTTTTGTGGTACGTAACCATCCTCTAGGACAGGTTAGTTAGAAATTTCTTTTGCATGGTGTAAGCTCCCCAACCCAGATTGTATTTCCCAGAGAACATTGCTGAGAGCCTGTCCTATGGAGGAGGGATTAGTTCCCTCACATTTTGACAGCACCAACATATTTCAGTTTTCAGCTCCTAGTCAACAAATCAAACATCTCAGCAGGTGTAAACTCCTGGATTGTAGCCAGCTCCTGTGTTTGCATTCTTAATTCGTACACACAGCTCTAACTAAAAAAAAAAATTCCCTGAATCTAGAAACCAATATAATAACTACAGAGGTAATATATACACATCTATCTGCCGACTGCTGGCACAGGGCCTGAGTGACTGATTAAAGTCAATTATTCAGATCTGACTACGATGTTTGCTTAATTACACATACACTCCTAATCCAGACAGAGATACGTACACTTACATCACAGTGCAGTCTTACTTTCTTGCATTTCTGCTAGATGAGTGACTACTATGAGTTTGTACACTTTTAACGTTACATATTCAGTTCCAACTTTAAGAGAAATTCACTTTTCTCCTTGATAAATAGTCATTTTCAAAAAAGCAAATAAAAAATTTGACTGTTCATCTCAGTTAACACATCTGTGTGGTAAACTGACACAGGAAATTTCAGTTATGCTCCCAAGAAGAATTTTAAAGGTCATAAAGGTGTCTTTGTTTTGTATTTTGTTTTACCTCTGTGCTTTGAATTGTATCTGTCTTTTCTTATCAAATAGATTTCTTGAGTATAATTATGGTCCATTTGTTTGGTGCTATAGAAATGTGGAGGAGGAAGTGAGTGAAATAGTAACTGCAAAATAAAGTATTATTTGAGAACAATAGTCATGAACATTTGAAATCTGGACAGTGCAATAAAAAAAGCACAGCTTTTATTGGGAAAGGTCTTAAAGCGTTGAACAAAAGTTAATTTCAGAGTGATTCTGCTATCGTCTTTCAATCTCAGTAGAGGGAGAGCTCTTTTGGGATTCTCCTCTTCTCCTTAAGCATCTCTCCTGGATTGAGGGGTATTAATCTGGGATGCTGTTCCATGAGCTATTCAGAATGACAACTGTTTAAGAAAAGTCCACTAGACTTCAGCAAACCGCTCTGTAACTGCAGGTGAAATCACATAGAAAAAGTGAAATAAAGTTGTAAATCTTGAGGATAACTGAATAATTTCTGCTACTGACCAAACCAACTAATAGAATAAAATTATATACAAGAGACTGGGACAGGTACCACTGTAAAACTTAGCTTAGGTTAGTTAAGATGTCCTGCCCCAGACGAGTGCTTTGACTCTAGACATATGTAACAACTATTTCATTGCTGATAACTTCAAGTTGGGTCCAGAAAGGTTTTTTTACCACCACAATGTTAAATTGAAATTAACAGACGTAATATTTATAAGTGATAAACATCACTGAGAAAACACTGATCTAGAGATGCACTGCAAGTCAAAACTGATGAAAAGGCAGCTCAGGGCACAACAGAGAAATATGGAGGAGTGAGCACTGCACAAAGATGAGGAGATTCTCCCTTAACTGTGTTTTAATTTAATCTGGCCTTTCACACTTTCTGCCTTCTTTTTTCTTGTTTTCAGATCTATAAGGTGAAGTGAAGCTTTGCTAGACAAAGAACAAAGTTGAGCACTTCTGAAACTCTGGATGACTCGGAGCACTGCTTTTTGTCTACCAAGGTGACGTGAAGCTGTAAGACTGAATTTTTTAACACACTTAGTTTAAGAGCGGTCATGAGTGACATGGTTGGAAGGCACATCTCTATATGTGCCATGCTCTGCATTTTCTACATCAGTAATGCGAGTTGATTTCATCATTCTTTAGAACATATTCAGTATATGACTTACCAAACTGGTGGCATTGAAGACAGCGGTCTTCTTTACCTGAGTGAGATATTGCTCCATGATCATTTCTTGTGCTTCCACTCTATTTCCACAAGTCAATCATAATAGTTCTACGTTTAAACCTATTTTTAAGATCAGAGACATGCCTGAAATTTCATGGTGCATATTAGATTTATCCTGGTAAAATTTTACCTCAGGAAAAAGGAAAATTGAATGACATACTGCTTTTAAAGGGTAAAAGTTTTGTCGATGGATCTGTGTTACATCATGCTTAAACAAAAACCTTTGGTGTGGGAACATATCCAAGTTTCAGACAGGATGATTTCACCCACCTGGATTAGTCTATTCATGATAATAATCAAAAGCATATCTCTAAGATTTGACTCCAGCAAAGACTTTTAGCAGCAAACTATCTATTACGTGTGTGATTATGTATGCAAAGTCCCTTTCTCAGTTATAAAAGAGTTGAGATTTCTAGCATTTCTCAAAACCAGGATATTCCTCTGTACATTTAAGTCCTTTATATCTTCTTCACATTTCTTTAAACAGTCATTATCCTTACCAGTTTTGTCTAACTGAGCATACCAACAGCCCTGTTTCATATATCTCCTAGAAATTGCAAGCACAGTTTAACCACTGAGACATGAAATACTGGAGATATTTTCTCCTCATCCACGCAAGCACATTTTGTTCAAAGAAAATAATGACCTTTTTTTACCCACCAAGCCCCAACACCTTTGTAAAGTTCTGTATTTTCTGAATTTATATTAAAAAAGATTCTTTACCTCATCACTTTTGATGTCTGACGGAAGAGGTAAGTGCCATTAGATATGCTTGACTATATCCCTGCCTACAAGACCTGAGTTCAGGATGATCTGTCAGAAAAAGTCTGATCTGTAGGCTAGTGGACTGAGTATTAACTGAGAAAAAAAGACCAAACATCAAAACTGGAACTGCTAACAGTTTATCATACCTATATTTCACTTCTTCTCAATCCCCAGAATCATTGTGCTTCAACATCCTCTTAATATTGGCAATTGATTCTTCAGGTAATGGCACATAAATCCCACATTGAGCTAGCTAAGCAGAAATGCTTAAGGACAGCTAGCTTTCAAGAGGTCTGTGACATTTAGTGCTCTGTTTATTACAGGGATCAGGTATGCAAGTTGTACTCCTCATAAGTCCAAATGCCATTATAGATGAAAAACAGAAAAATCAATCTTTACTTTAATCAATGTGCAACAAATACAAATCCCAAGGTCCTATGATAATTTGATTGGGCTATTAGATCCCCAGAGTATTTCAGTGGGAAATTAAGAACCTAAATGTTTAGTTGGCTCTGGTGCTCATAGCCATCTTCTTACCAGTTTTAAGGCACACTTTGCCATCTGGGCTTTACTTGGCAGGTTTATCACCAAGAATTATCACTAGCCTTATCCGGGTTTGTTCCTGAGTGTAGAGTTAAGAACACGATGAGCAGAAGTAAAAAACCTGATAAAAAAGGCAGGAAAAAAACCAACAACATAAAACACACAAGAAAATTGCAGTCCTTGGTGCTTCATAAACACAAAATCAGTTCTGAAAGAAAACTGCAGCTGTGGAAGCAAACAAGGATTAAGTTTCAGCTGTGTTGGAGCTGAGACAATTACAGGCAAAGCTTATCCTGTGAAAGTGGTTAAGACCAAGTCTGAAAATAAAGATGATGAGGAAAAAGAGAAGAAAATCCCTAGTCAACCTGTGATTATATACTATCAGAGCAATAGATCTGAATCTTAGATCTGAAGAAATGCCTTTAGACATTAGGCTGAAAGAAGTGGAATTCCAGGATTATTTCTGTGTTTCTGTCTGACAGGGATTTAGCTACAGAAGGATTTTTTCTAACTCAGAAGTGGCTAAAATTTTAGCCAGAGTTTCTGTATTAGATGTCAGCTACTGCTGCATTATGCAAATAAGCCCCATGAAGTCATCATTCAAAACTGATGTAAAATCTACCTTTACTGTCCACCATCTCTAGAGTTTGAGAACTTGCTCAAAATGTGGGGAAAACACTCCTTGAAAAGTTCCAGTTTCCCTTGAAAACCCAGCTGAAAACCCAATTCTGCAGAAGTTTTGAAAGAAACTTTCCTTTTTAATCGTTCTCTATCCTTGACTCCTAATGGGGAGTGGCTGGAGGAGCTGTAGCTGCTGGAGCACATCCCTCTCCTCCTGAGGGCATTGCCTGCCTAAGCGAAAACCTTAAAACTGCTGGGAGCCCCCTGCCCCTTTACACTATCTGACAGCAGCCAAATCCTGCCTCTCCACAGCTGGGTACTGACAGCTCAGGACAGCTGAATCACTGCAGAAAGCCTCGGATGTTGGTGCTGAAGGACTCGCCCATCTGTACCATTGCATGTAGGCATGACAAATCCAAATGTGGCATTAAGAAAACATTTTCTTTTGACAAAGCATGAAAACTGCATTTACTCAGACATCCTTAATCAGAGCAGCTGCCAGTAAAATAAGTGCTTTGACTAGAAAAATAGAGAGATCTGCTATGCCTTTTGCTCTGCTCAACCCACTTGAATGTGGCCAAAACGTAAGACAAAGATATTAATTGAATTCATGTTTTACAGATCCAGATCTATTCAGCTGTTGAGTACTCTCAACCCTAAATAATAGCTCTATTAATTACCCAGAATCCTCTACTTAGAGCCACAGCTCTTCTTCTCTTTCGCAGACATTTTTCACAAATTACAAAGCTACCTAAATTAACAAGTCTAAGCACATATGACTACAATAGCTGGAAAGAGTTTCAGCTCATAAGCTGTGTGATTCCCCACATTGCTAATTTAAAACATGTAAGCTACTTTATCAATCAGCTTTCACCTCTTAATAAAGTTACTCAAATGTTGAAAAACATGACCCAGATATCTTTAATGGGGATGGGGGAGATGTCTGGATGAGCAGCTGCTGTTCCTAGGATCTTCTGGAACATATATCTTATATGTTTCCTAAACGCATGTTACACTTCATGGTGTCATTACATATATCTGCCCAAAAGGATTATTATCTAGCAGGAAACTCAGGTTGTGAGGTCTTCAGAAACCTTTAAGTGGCAGCTAGGAAGGAGAAGACTTCATTGGGAAAACAATGGCTGGTGACAAAAAAACAGACTCGGAGACAAATGCAAGAGCTGATGCTACAACTGTTTTCACACAGTTTTATTTCTCCAGTAGAGGTGAGGTGATCTGACATGAACAAAACCGGGGACTTACAACTGTTCTTGTGAAATGCAAGAGCAACCATTCCACTTTTGGCCCTGATGACAGAGGAAATGAAGCACATGAACAATATGAGGTGCCACATGTAATTTTTCTGAGGAAATGCCAGTAAACCAATACTGCCTTTCAGCATTTCCATAAAAACTGTGTGCATTTAACTGCAAGGTTTGAAATGGTACATAGTTCTCTTGATGAACATGAATGCATCCAATTAATATGAAAAATTACTATAACAACCCAAAACCTAGAATTTACCCCAAAGTTTTGGATTCACTGGTTATTTAACTTGAATAATTGTGATTGCAATGAATGTATTTGTCACTAAAGTGCCATTCAGCATCTATTGCTATGTTTGACAGACTTGGCTATGCAATACCAAAATCATTGCTCTAGGGAAACTCATTTGGTGTATGTTTCATATTCATTGTTATGAACAGGATACTATCAAAGCATTAATACAAAGGACAAACCCAAAGGACATTTAAAAAAAATAAACTTTAGTCAGTTGGTCATTGTTTCGGTTCATTTATTACGACATTTTTGTGCACTCCTCCTAGCTCAGTTTCCCCTGAGTCCACCTGCTATGGTGTTATAATCTGCTGTTTACTACCTTTGGCTATTGCCAGACACAAGACGTGACTGAAAGTCATCACTTGTTTTCTGCAGGATGGGAGAGGAGAGGAGAGGAGAGGAGAGGAGATTTAATTTAATTTATTTTCAGTGTGCAGTTTTTTAGAGAGGAGAGGTGAGAAGAGGAGAGGAGAGGAGAGGAGAGGAGGTCTAAGAGAATTGTTTTTTAGAAGACATGTCAACATCTAAGCCAGAGTTTTACTTGCTTGAAAGTTTCCATGATGCTTGGAAAATACCTGACTCCCTATAAAAATAATCTAAGATAAAGAACTGTGGGCTCAATTTTTTTTCAGTAGAAACAACCCCCTTCACCTGATTCTGCAGATCATGTGGTTTCTGTTTATAGTCTGATTTTGCATTCCAACTATTTAGAATTTTCTAAAAGTGCTTTGTTTCTCTCCTGAAAATGCTCTTTCTGTAGTTAGAGCAAGGCTGGTCTCTTCAAGGCTGTCAGCTACCAGAGCCAAGCAAAAGAGCAGCTTTAGGAGCAACGGCACCCAGAACAGGATTTGGTCAACATTTAAAGTTGTGTCCCATAAGACAATGTAGAAGCACAAGTGACCAAGGAAAAAGGTTCCCACTGCCTGTAATGCTGTGGTACTTCTCTCCTGAATGAGGGATGGGGGATCTGCTTTGGGCCAGGCGATGGGAGCCATAGTACCAGCAGAGCATACATTGTGCCAAGCATCACCTCAACCCCCTCCAACCTCCGCAGCAGCCACCCAGCCAGTTCCACTGCCGCCACCCCATCTTTGGGTGCGAGATAATATGAAGGAGAAAAATCAATAAAGATAATCATTTCCTACTTCTCCCTTCCATTCCCTGCTGTTCTACCCCAGCAACATTTCATATGTCAGTAACACACTTTTTAGGTCAATGTGAACGTGTTCTTATGTAGAAGGCTTATTTTCCTGTGTTGGTACTTCTGAACGTTCTCCCAGTCTATCTCATATTTCTTTCTGGGAATTGAAGGTGCTCTTCAAAGCTGAAGGGGTTGGGGTTTTTCCCCTAATACACTCATTTTCTTGATTACAGTAAATCAACCTCTCCCCTTCAGTGTGTTTCCAGAATGCCATTTTCTGATTAGATTTGCAACAGCTTTATGATGTGGTTTACATCATGCTGGTTTTCATCCCTTGGGATTTTTAGCTGACATGGTGCCCAGAGGGTACTTGTATTTCCAGCAAATGCTCGCACCATGCTTTTTTCATCTCAGCTGTTGGGGAGGGCAGTAAAGATGGGTGCTACAACTGAAGATCAGCTGTGAACCACCTATAGTTCAAACTCATCTACAGTTTTTCCTGTGAAGTCCCTTAAAAACCACAAACAAGTGCAACTAGGAAAGAGCTTAGACATACTGTATGATGGGAACACAAGCACCTTTTCATTATTCCGTGATATTGACTTCTAAAGGATAGAGTTACTACACAGAAAAAAAGGAGAGAGTACCTTTAAGATGGGACAAAAGCTATATCATAGATCTTCTTGGACTGTTCTCTGCAGTGTCCTCTCTAAACTTTCTAGCCATCTTCCTGTGTTTCTCATGTATATCTTCCTGTACATTTTTGTATCTGCAAATGAACTGCTTGATTTATGGTCAGGCCTGGTTTATAGACACAGTGCAGTATTTCACTGTGGAATGGGCGATTCTATGGAATTCATGCCTTCTGCACACACTTACAGAAGGAATGTACAAAACTGATCAGAAGCTTGCTTTCTTTCAGAAAAAAAAAATTAAAATAATTATTTCCCCAGCAAACAGGATCTACATTCATTGCAGGAAAATTCCATGTTGTCTCTGTTTTTTTCCTTGCCATGTAAATATTTGCTGTAAACATTTTTATTTTTTATTCTCACCAGTTATTTCCCCTGCATCTTTACAAATGATGCAGCTCCCTAAAACTCTTCTAGAAAAGTCCATACCCCAAAGAACTCTGTTAGTACAAAACAGGCATTGCAATAAACTTAAAAGATATTTCTGGTGTTATTTCATTCCAACAGATCTTTTAACTACTTATTGCTTGTTCAAATTCAAAACTACCTGAAGCAGGGATATTGCATTTTTATGTTGATTATAAAATAAACAGCACATTTTGATTGAGTACATTAAGCCATGGACATGAAGAGGAATGTTCCTCGAGCTTACATACACCTAATTTCAAGTGCCAAAAAATCTTTCTCCAATTAGGCAAAAGTGATAGAAGGCTCCAGAAAAGTCCCATTACAACAGCAATGGAGATTTCAGAAGTGATATAACTATGAATGAATGACAAGTAAGTAAAACAGAAAAAATATGGCAAAAAAGATTAAGATGTATTGATGACAATTAAAGGAAAAACATGAAAATCACACATGCACAATAATTTCCTTAGCACCTCATTTTTTTAAAAATTAAACTTTTCCACAAAACAAAAGGATACTTTTAAAAACTATGTTAATACTGTTCTTTGTTAGGTAGAATAGGATTTGAATACCTACCCTTTTTCGCACTTTTTTACTTGTAGCTTCACCGGGTACTGGAATATACTTAGCATTCTGTGCAAATACTCTGGTTTTATTGAATACCTTCCTCTTTCTAAGTGACAGCCTCAATCATACCAGACAAAAACTGAGTGAAGTTTGTATTAACGGAATACGCTAAACATACCATGGTCTTCATTCGTTGAAGAAATATTTGCATAATTGCCCTAAATTAGAGACATTTAGTTTTCAATGATTTACTAAAAATTTAAAAAGACTTTTTATTCTCAATTGTATATAGTCTGATTCATGACAAATCCTTTATTGTATGTCACACAGGTCTTCTCTATTTCTTGTCAAGATATTAAATTGATAGCAACTTTTCTACCTGAGAAGTTTGGGGTGGGGCGGGTTTATACTGTGGTACAGTAATCTGGATACTCTAACCTCAAAAGTAGAAAGGAGAAACCTCTATGAACTTTCAAAGGTATTTAAAGTCTTCTGCATAGCTGCTATAAGCAAACACATAGAGTTCTAAAATGATATTTATTTTAGATATCTCTTCATATTCCTATGTCTTGACCAACTTCTGCCTCAAGACAAACTAGTCCACATCTTTCTCAACCAAGGACGACTACTGATGCAGAAATGTGCATAAAAAGGAATACAGATTCAAAGTAGGATGAGTAGGAGGATTTAAAAACATTTCTTGTGAATTTTTCTTGCCCATCTCTGCTGTCTTAACAGGAAATTAATGAAATGAGGTTTGGGAGGGACTGCATCCGATCCCTCCATTGACAGGAACATTGCCTACACACTGCCTACACACAAGCATGCTACTTGAATAGCACTCCCATGCCACTAGGCTACCCAAACATCTGCATGGGGCTGGCCATGGTGACCCTGGGATGCCTGTGGCCTTCTGGGCTGGCAGCAGGTGTGATACTACCTCAGAGCTTCTCAAGTGTCACTATACAGACAACCGAGTGTAGGCAACAGAGCCATGCCCTTCATCACAGATTTTCCTGTCACATCCAGTCAAAAACCCTTTTAGTTGGCATTTGAGCTGGATTGGCTGTAAATAATATACCATCAGCACCAGCACCTGTGAGAAGTGATCAGCCACCATTCAGCTGATAGGTCATAGACATTCAGGTGGATTAGCATGCATGGTTAGTGAGGATGGATTCGGAAGAAGCTGGGAAATCTTCCCAGCTTGGAAGAGTAAAAGTTCTAGTCAGACATCCAAGCCTACTTGGATGGAACCGAGTCAGACATCAGCCTACTTCTTCAACACCAACCTGTTAGACTGACACCTTGTCCCAGACTCTGTCAAGCAGGACATGTCACAGCAAAAGTGCTACATCTAAACTGGGTCACCAGCAGTTTCCCCATCTGGATGCCTGGGGAAGAAGGACCCAATGACATGTCATGACAATACCTATATGCCAGCTCGCACACGGTAAGAGGATCCTCATCCTTTCATTTATAACTCTGTTCCAGATAGGCAACATCAGTAAAAATGATAACGAGTACAACTTTGTCTTCTACGCTCTGTCCGACTCTCCCAAGAAATCCAGATCCTTTTTTTGGAAGGAGAAAATTCTGTTGGTTACAATGAAGTGAAGCAGAAGTAATGTAATTAGTTTCAATCAAATTTCTCCTGATTTAAACCAGTGTATCTGATACCAAATTTTGGGCAGAGTTATAATTAAATATGCTTTTTTAAACATCTTCAGATTTGTAGAACAAATTTTGTTTAAGTGTTCTATTTCAATGTCCTGCTGACAAAACAATGTTCCACCAATGTGCCTGGGGTGAAAATGGTGGGGTTTGCAGTAGAAAAAGGTTTTCAGCTCCTAGTATGAATGCTTTTATAACCAATCCATGCTGCATATGTGATTAATTCTATGGCATATTACCAATGCAGCTCTACTTATACTATACACTACAAGAGATTAAATGTAGGTAAAAAAAATAGGTTTTTTGTGGATTGTTTATGTTTACAATGCAGAATGACATGTTAAGAAAAATAAATAATTTCTAGAAGGTAAAAATCCTTCAAACAGATTTTTTTAATGAAAATATCTCTTTTGTTCTTAGGAGAAAAAATACACTATGATCTTAGAGTTTAGTAAAGGACAAATCAGAGAATATGCTTTAACAGTCTAGGAACCAGCACAGTGCAAAAGGAAGGTGCTGATGTGAAAAAGGCTATGTCATATAACCATTACCACACTATGGGGAAAAGTTCATGCTGGTATGATTGTGTTTTCGAGCTTTGCTCATTTTACACCACTCTTTACTGAATATGGCTTACCAAGGTCAAGAATAGAGTCTTGATGTATTCCCTAGATTTACCCTGTTAATGGATGAGTAGAAAGGGAGCAGGCCTGCTCACTATTTATTTCCAGAAATAATTTGATAAATTTTGAATTAATTAATCCTTTTATGAATGTTGTGATTTTTGTTCCTAAGCAATTGATAAACAAACACACAATGCTGTACAATGTGAGTTACCAAACTCAAATGGTCTGGGACATAAATAAACCAATACATTCACTTTTAAATTAAGACAATCCGGTAAATTAAATATCAACACCTTTAACAAGAAATTTACTGTTACTGCAATATGCAGAGTATTATAATACTGATGATTTCTGCATGACCTTAGCTAGCAGAGCCGTAACTTAGCTGTGCTGCACCAGCTTCAGCCCAGCTCTCAGAAATAATTAAGTACCCTGGAGATGGAGTTTCGTCTTGCAAGGAACAGATGAATTAGATTTTCATAATCAAATGTAGATTATTATTTACTTCTGCTTTTGCAGTATTTGTGTGGTTTTAAACCACCCATCATTTACCATTTAGGATTAATTTAGAATGTGATATAAACTCATAAATTTATAGCTCATGAATAGTAATCACAAATTTTCTTCTTTGGTGAGAAATAAAAAAAAAAAAATTGGTCAATTTGTAACAGCTTTCCTTTTTTGCTTGCTACACTGAACACCACTTTACGTTCCACTCATCCTTTACCTTTCTTCACAGAGCTACAGAGTTATCATAAGCAGGAATGATGAAAAGGCAGTATTGAAATGGATATCATCAACATTGAATACAACAAGTGCCCATGTGTTTCTTCACTAAAACTGCATAACTTCCTAAATGCCTACTGATCAGTGGGGTATAAGAGTATGTCAATACCTGGAAGGAAAGCTGAACTGCCAAGACCATTTTACATACCCTGCCAGAAACCAGACACCTCAATTACCAGACCCCTAGCCCCCCAAATAATCTGGTATAGCAAAATGGAAAGATTAGTTAACAATGCAACAAAAGAGATTTTCAACAAAGCAGGCTTTGCTGTAATACCTTCTACAGGCAACATGCTGATATTAAGGTATTATAACTCCATCAAAATGTTCGGTCATAATACAATTTACATCTTACTTGAGAATCAAGTAGACTAATCACTACTGCATTATTAGTTATATATCAAATTTTAAAATAGTAGCCAGTGCATCATTTTCTGGAGAAATCTGTAGACGCTGGAGTCACAAAGTTCTGCTTACTGACTCCAAAGATATTCAAATAGCTAATATAAGATGTCATTGTCCACACTTTTTCTTGTAAGTTCTTTAAGAAATTACTATAATGAAGACACTTACAAATGATGAGCAAAATCATAAGTAGTCATTTTTTCTATCTTCTGTTTTGCTGCAGTTCAGAATCATTTTGTTTCAGGCTGCTCAGTGAAGGCACAGAGGGGCTCAGAAGGCTAAATACAAAGATCAGTAAGTGGCATGTAAACAGCATGCTTGCGTTTAATAAAAAAAAATAGTCATCAGTAGACTTATTGTTCGCTTCCTATGCAAGTAACTTTCATGGCAAAATAAGGTCACAGTGACTAATGTGATTAATTGGGTGACTGTATTTGTGTATTTAATTTCAGATTAGTGCCATATTAACCCATTAGTTTAGATAGAGAAGTTAAAATAGATCAACTAACAAATGCACAGCATACAGTCTGATTCCACTTTTGTCTAAGCAACTTTCCAGTGTAAGTAGGTGCTGGAAGGGACGGAACAGGATGTCTGTGCGACAGCAGAACAAAATGCCAGCAGGTTGAGAGGAATCATCCCTCTGATAATCACAGGACATTTTTGTTAAAGATTGTTAGAGAGGGTTCATGGCACCTCAGTGTTAACTCTGTGCTTGGCGCTTTGCAAAGACATCAGTCAGACTGTAGCCGTTGGTGAGCTGCTCTGTGGGTAAGCCAGGCTATCTTGGCAAAGGGAAGACTGGTGAATCATGCAGTGCCTCATCGAAGAGCTGTCTACATCTCTAACCTTCAGCTTTTGGGCATCCCTTTGCTGAATAATAACTAATTCAGTAACTTTGAACTATCATCTCTATTTTGATGACAGCATATTTCCATGAAATAGGCAATATCTAAGTGATTTACAAAGTCTGCTCGATATTAGCCTCAAAACTCAGCACTGGAGAGGGTAGAAACTGCTGCCAGTTCTACCTCAGCAGGGGGAAGGAAAATTGGAGGTAAAAGCACTGAAACCACACTTGCATTTAACAAAAATTGCTAGCTGGTATAGTCAAGACATCTGTGTTTTAAAGGTTTTCTCCTGTAGAAGGTAACAGCCATTTGGGCAATCCATATTTGGTTGAAGTTTTGAATTTGGTTTCAAACAAACCAAAACCCAACAGGAGTTCAAAACTTGATACGAAAGTACTCAGGGAGGTCAGGTCCAGCATCTTGTCATGCTGTCCTCTTCAGTAATATTACCTCAGCAATGTTCCTCAGATTGCAGCATTTTAACAGAAACTTCTGTGCACCTGCATGACCTGTCCTACAACAGTAATTCTGAGCTGGTGACTTCACCGGTACACTGTTGTAGACCAGCATATAGATGAAATGTTTCTTCTTCCCTTTCCAACTGCACCTCCATTTCCACAGTTCACCAGGCAACATCTGGAGACACGAGTGACCTCACATAGTTTGTGAGGTCACATAGTGTGAAGGTTATGGCTTCAGTGCCTGGAAACTCGCAGGAATTTCAGGCTGCTTCTCTACAAATTTTAGATTTCCACCTGACATGGAAGGGATAGGCAGACAGGAAAAACAAATGGGTCTAGAGATTATATCAATCACTAATAGTAAGTTCAGGACTAGCATCTATACAGCCCTCACACAATGCTCTGAGCTGGTAGGGCTTCAGTTTGATCTGAAGCTTCATGACACAGATCTTTCATACTCTGTCTGATGACTAGCCAGAAGATCACTGCCTCCATTAATGTGATTTGTCAGTTCCTCACTCAAAGGCCAGAGTGTAGGAGCAGTCTGCCAAGACAGCAACATTCTCTGCTAACTTTCACCTGAAAGTTAACTTTCTGCCAAAACAGCAACGTTCTCTGCTAACTTTCAACTGGTTGCTAGCCATTTTTCTCAGTACAAGCCCATGTAGCTTGTTGCCTAAGCAAGCATGGCAAAAACAGAATTGTGTTTAGGTCACTAGAAAACACCACATTACTGGCAGGGAAGAAAAAAAAAAAAAGGAACAAGCAGAACGGTATCTGCACGGATTCTACTGTACATCCCATCATGAAATAGATCATAATAATCATATATTTCTTTGGGTTACCATATTTACACAATATTTCCCAGACTCCAGGTCTATGGAGACTCTATTTATATTATCTTCCTGAATTGCACCAGGGAGACATCATGGCCCTTCAACCATTTCATGCACTCTGATTCATGCAGCCTGCTGATGGCCAGGAGTTCATGGAGGGGAATGGCCATGATCCCACTGCATAGTACTTAAACAGGTTCTCTTCAGGGCCCTGTTTGATGAATGAGTGTAACACATGGACTTGCTAGGAATGATAAGTTGGCTTCTAGACACATTTTATTTGCACTATATGCACACCATATTGTAGAACAATGTTATCACTTGTAGGTGACAAAAAATTTGCAGAAATCATATTTTTTTAATGTGGGTTGTCTTTTTTCAAAATGCTACAGATAATGGGAGCGTTATCTCAAAGCCTACTGGTGTGGCAGTCTTATATTTTGGCACCAAGGGAAGGTATCGTGCACCCATCAACATATGAAACAGTCTAAGAGCGTGAGCCCCATCAGAGGTGAATATGGCACAGGCTGTACGTAGTGTCCGTCTGGAGCACACCAGGGATGAACTCTGGCTTGGTTTCTTCCTGAACACAACTACTTGGCTTGGTTCAGCAAGATGCCCAAAAGTAAACCAGCACGTGTGATGTGGAGGGCTGATCAGGGAGGGAACCAGGGCCCTGGAGATGAGCAAGGAGAGATCAAAGTGGCAGTGTTGACACATCCTGTCAACTTCCATCAGATCAATGAAGACAGTGAGCAAGGTCTTCTTTTTGGCCTGAGTAACTGTAGCAGTTACTGTACTGAACATCATGTCACTTAGACTTGCTTTAGGATGGAACTGCAGGGAAGCTTATGTAGCACACAGTTGGTATTGTAGCAATTTTGCAAGAGATCGGGTAAAATTAATAGCACTTTTATGAACAGATAGAACAGTATTCTGGCCAAAACTTTGCTAGCAATGGTGAACATCAGTATGCCATGCTAATTGCCACAGGTTTTCTGCTCCTTGACTCTAGTCCATGGTTATGAAGATATTATCTTTCAAGTTGTATGTGGTTCTTCATTTTCATATATATTAAGAAAAATATTTGTATGTCTCTGTAGCTTCATATTTAAATATTTTTGTCAGCTTACAGTCAGATACAGAAGCTTTTCCTTTTTTTAATAGGTCTAATTGCCTGAAAAACACTGAAATAATACTGTTGTTTCTCAATAAATTCCTGACTGTTTAGTGGTGAAAGTAGAAGGCAGTGTGCACATGTCCTGAAATATCTTTCAGCGTAATAGAGACTTTCAGTAGTAAAAATTTTTTGCCATAGGATGCTTCAGCAACCATGATATGGCCCTGATATGGCACTTTAGGTCCAATATGTGCTGGATTCCAGTTGGTTCACTGTGACCAAAAGCACAATAAACTCTTGCTGTATTTGCAAGAACAAAAGATCTAAGGGCAGTAATTCTAAATTGTAAGGGAAACAAATTTGCTGGTAGAAATCAACCTACTGACCCACTACAGATTAAGTGTTCCTCTCATGTGGTCACTCAGTCTCTGACAGACATTAAATGAATGCTAATTTCGAAATTAGAAACAATAGGCGGATGTATCCGAAAGATCGTCTGATATTCCTATGGGTACCACTGAAACACAAACCTCACACTTTGTTTATCGTTACTTTTGCTCCAGCCACGAACAACACAGACAATGACAAGAAACAATTTTGGAAACTTAGAAAAATTAATTTGTCTAATATCCAACAGACTGATTACTTTGAAGATTTTCAACGCAAGAGCTGGCAGTAGTTTGACAGCCCAGCATTATATCACCAAATACTACAGTACTGGCAAAGAAAAGATAAATGAAATTATAATGCTTAGTGAATCATTCAACTTGCAAATGCTGACACCTCTTCCTGCCTATCAGACCAAAAGAAAACATCACGACTACATCTAAGATGCAAGCGATGACATCTTGTTTGACACTAGAGTAGAACTGTGAAACATGGCAAAGACTGCTGTGGACAGATCTTCACGTTTTCCAATTCCCAGTCTAAATTACTGCCACATACACAAGCGACACAAGTCTCAAATCAGCATTTAAATCACCTGGCTATCTCATCAGAAAGTACTTAAATCCCAAGCTATCTGGCTGCAGCTTTAAAATAACATTACTGCTTCCTTGTCCCGTGCATATGACTCTGCAAAATAGAAAGAAGCATAAGAGCCAAGATATTAATTTGTGGGTGGGTAAGTTAAAAACTTAAATAAATAGTGACAAATAAGAAGGCAAAAGAAAGAGCAAATATTCTGACTTAGTCCTCTGATTACCTTTGGTTAACAATGGAGATGATACCAAAAAAAATCACCCTAAACCCTTAAACCAAGACACAAGTGAAAGTAGAATCACAGGAATATGGACTAATATAGGTTTGAAGGGACCTCAGGAATACACCAAGTCCCCCTTCCTGCTCAAAGCAGGGCTTACTTTGATGCTCTGGGTTGCACAGAGCCTTGTCCTGTCAAATTTTGAATATGTCCAAAGATGGGGATGCATTCATTGCATAATGTGATGAATGCAATGAAGTCCAACAGACCCATGTCCTAATGCAGCTCGTTGTATTCACAAATCTGGGCTTTTAACTTTCAGGCTTTTTTAAAGTTCTTCTTGAGCAATTTTTACAGATTCAAAAACATCTTCAAACACAAGAAAATGAAACCTTACAACTAAAAATTTTGCATGATATGCGTGAATCACACTTAAAATGCTTCATGGATAGTTCAGAAAGGTGTTGCCACGTTAATGGCATTTTATAATAACCTGCGCCAGTAGGACACTTCTGCACCACCACCACTTTTATTTCATTTGCCCAGATCTTGTTTTCTGTTACCATTACAGCTGGGCAAGGCTGAAACTTCCACTTTTTTTGTGAAAAAAGAGAAGGTTTTTGATAATCATCTGCAACTTTCACAGCACAAATTTCTGGGGAACAGAGGATTTGGTGCTTATGAGACCAAACTTTCAGAATATTCTGAAACTTGGGCTCTTCAGCTGACAGGTTAATTAGCAAATGGGAAGCTGTGTGAGTCACTGGGGGCAAGCTGGCAGGGAACATCTGCACAGAGAAGTGTCCACAGAAAATGTCGTTGAAATAGACTTACCTGGGGAGCATGCCAAATCTGAAAAAGTATCTTTTTTCCTGATGAAAATTTCTGACTGCCTCAAATTACCATAACTTATTGTTAGTACTTGCATTTCTTCATTACAAGTGAGAATTATTAAGGGCCCATCTGGAACACCTGACTTTCAATTTATGAAGGGCTGAGGAGATTGTTTATTTAGAAGAACTGGTCTTTTTCTCTTTTTTTATTTATTTTCTTCTTTTCTGATGGAAATTTTTGGGTCCCTACATCCGTACATCTGCTTGATTTGTACCAATGATGTAAAGTATGTTAAAAGCTGGTTTACGACACTTCCTTAACTCCAGAGGTGCAAAGCAAAGAAGAAAACAGCTGGTTCAATTTTTAGTTTGTTTTCTTTCTCAAGGAAAGTTTAAAATTTGCTAGCCTGGGAGTTAAGTAATACAAATAAATCGACCAGCTGCTTTTTTTTATTAAAGTGATCTTTTTCATTCTTGAAATTGTTTGCAGAAAACATAATAGCAGAAAAAAAAGAAAACTAACAGGATCGCAGTACTTGACTCCAGTAATCATGTTTGCTTAATGCCAGATAGCAAAATACGTAATGAGCAAATGCAGATCTCAAACATTTTTATTTTGCCAAACAGAACACTGATTTTTATGAGTCCTATAGAAATTCATTATTATAGTCATGAACCACCTGTGAATTTTTAATATTTGCCAGTACAAAGAAAAGGCCCATTAAAACAGCTGGGGAAAAAAAAGAGAAAGGTGATTGCTGTGGAACTCTCATTCCCAATGTTTAAAAACAATGAACTCTTATAAGTTTCCATAGCAGTAGGCAGAGAAATGTTCCACATCTATTAATTTTCATAGTAGTATTATCATCCATTGCTTTCTTCCCCCATCTCTTTTTGCCTGTTATTACCAATTGTTAAAAACAAACAAAACAAAACAAAACAAAAACCAAAACCACAGAAACCCAGTCAGTATTGGATATATTTAAGTCCTGGTTTTGTTGCTGTGAATAACTATTCAGCAACCAGTGGCCTCTCCTGCCAAACCATTTCTGTGGTATAGTGGATGCAGAAATTGCTTGGCCTACAGCTGTGTACATCCTGCTGCTGGAAAGATCCTGATGAATAATTCAGAAATCAAATCCTGCTGATCTCACATGTAATAGAAGTGTAGTCAAACTCACTTAAACAGGAAAGACAATTTTTGTCGCTCTTCATTTGCCTCAACAGTTAATTTTCACTGATAATGCACTATACTATTCCTCTCCTGCTACTTACTTTTTAACTTAGCTGTATTTTACAGTGAAGAAGGCTTGAAAATCATCAGCAGCAATGAGGAACTGCACCTATTCTCCGTCTCCTCAGTAATGGTAGGGACCACATAACAATCTAATTGAGTTGTTATCAAATGTATGTGCATGTCCTCACTGCACAACTGACACCACAGCCTCTGCTATGGTCACTGGCAGCAGAACGGCAGGCGTCTGTTAAAGCCATGCGATGGAGGTGGCAGCGTTAGAAAGCTTCAGAGTACATCCCTGCGACAGGCTTGGGATCCAGTACAGCAGGTAATCTGGAAACTTTCTGTTCTGTTTATAATTGCGTTAGGGCTATGGGGGCATGTAAAGCAAAGTGGCAACATACTCCTCGTAAAGAACAGCCGTTAGGTCAGTTTTGACAAGAGACTTTCTCAGCTGAGACTGTCCTAGGCTGTCACTGTGACAGGCACTGACTGTCCTTTCCTAATTGCTCCCAGACCTTTCATCATTAGGAACTGAAAAAAACCCCCGCGTTTTCTCATGAAAGACTCTGGCTGCACCACAGCTGGATACCAACCATGATTGCTGGGATGACAGCATCATTGTGCTCCTCAAGAGGCAAGGCTATAGAGTTAAAAGGTAGATCAGTTTTGAGACCAACGAGATCTCTGATTAGGGCAAACTGTAGCTCAGTAAGGATCATCTGCCACCATAGCCAACAGTCTGCCTCCATCTCTAAATCACCCTTTAAAGACAGCTGTCCTTTCTCCACTGGCTGGAAAAGGAACCTGTAGTAGGGAAACCCATGCAATTCCTGTGTGTTTGCTTGTCACTGCAGCCTTGCTCTAGACTTCTTACGTTTGCATGTTTAAATGCTACTAGGGTCTTTCAAGATGAGAGTTTCTTAGGGCCAGAGACAGTGTGACACTTTTTTTTGTAATTACCATTACATTTCTTATGCAATACTTCAGTCCAGGAGCTCAAGGCAGGTTAAGCAGCATGGCTGGAGCAAGACTATATCTAAACTGATGAGCCCCTGAGCATTGCTGAGCTGGGGAATGGCTGCACTCTTCAGCTTCATTCCACTTCCCAGGTGAACCAAGGGTGGCCTCACTCTGGCCACGCTGCTTAACCTCTCTTGAGCTTTGAGTCCAGACATAAAATGTCTGTATTATGTAATTATTATTATATGGTTTGTTACCAGATCAGAATGCCATAATTTAGAGACAGAAAATCATTAATTTATCCAAATAATTCTGCATATGTGGTTGACAACTCATCTTATAAACACAAGCATGTATTAAAGAGTTGTTAAAGAATTATGCAACCTGAAAAAATTATGACCAAATCCAAGAATGTTTACATTCAGGGCTGAATTTTGCCCAGCAGGAGTCAGCAGTGTACTGAACTGTTTTGAGCAATACCTACTAATGTCTCAGGAATGGCTTGTTCTTCCACACAAGAGGAAGAAAAATCCACACAAGTCAAGAAAAAACACATCCAGTAGTAATCAGCATACTTGAGGGCAGTGCCAATAAGGAGGTAAATAACTAAGGGTAACCAATCTCTTTGAATCCAATGGCAGGCAATCGCTAGGTGAGGTTTGAAACACGGCAAGGGGAGAAGCTGAAGAGTCATTCTTGAACACTGTGCATGTAACTTTCCATCCACTGAAATAGGAGCCTTGTTCATACATTACTCCTTCTCTACTACTAATTTCTCTAGCTTCGTCGTCTTTGTTGAACTCCTCTTAAAATTCCTCTAGCTTGCAAATATATTACTAGCAATGAAATGTCCAAAAGTGAATACAGTGTTTCTGATACTGTTTCCTACTCCATACTAAGCTTCTGCATGATTCTTGCTGGATACAAAGGCTATATGCCCCTATCTTAAAGGTGAAGAGCAGTGACCCATTGTGCTTGAAGGATTAGTATGTTTATTTTGTTCCCTTCAAACTGATGCCCTTAATGACACCACCACCAGTTGGTTGTACCAAAGTCTAGTTCAGTGGCACTTTTTCAAATTGCTGGTTGACTGTTCTTTTTTCACTTTCCTTAAATTCCATTATTGAATGTATGGACATCAGCGCAGGCTTCAAAACCCATCAAAACTGGTTCCACTGAGCTCCTTACCACCTTACAGTATCAGAGTATCACACCCAGTAAAGTCAATGGTAGTAAATTTACCACCATTACCAAGTGGTTAAAAGAATTTAAATGTAATTCCCCAGTTTTAACTTCTTCAGCCAATTAACCTGCTCGTTAATTGAAACTTTCTACAAGCTTCAATTTTTCAGGTTCAGATTTTTTCTGTAGAACAATTTGAAATGCATGGTCTTATCTACAAAGTTTTAGCGTTTACTGAGTTAAGCCAGTTCTGTTGAGTAGTGTCTTTGAATAAAAGGTGGAATTACTCAAAGACACACCTATTCTGGGAAATGAATTGGTATTTGCTCAGTGGTCTATTACTTGTTTATCTTTTTTCTATTAGAAATTATATATTAGTCCAGCTGTGATCTTACAGTGGATAATAGCAAGTCCCCCTTGACCCTCTTTGAAGCTTATAAAGACGCTTTCTCTCACTCATCTTCCATTAGACATTTTGGTAGAGGACAAAGCAGGCTGCTGGTTAAAATAATCATAATAAAAAAGCAACTCCCTTTCTTCATTAGCAGACAAGTAGGGGAGCCAGGCAGGAATGTAGAGTCTTGGTTCAGGGGAGCAGAAAGGAGATGTTTCTGCATTAAGGACATTGTGAACTGAATGGATAGCTTGGGGTTTTTCTGTGCGGGAAGGATTTGAAGCTGTTGGAGAAAGTCATGGAGGATGGAGAGAACACCGGCCTGAAGGGCTGGAGGCTGGAGCTGAGGGACATAAGTGGCTCTGAAGGAGAGGAACAAGGAATAGCCACCAGTCGCTGCCAGGATGCAGCATGCCTCCCAGCACAGGTAACCAGCTCTTTATGGGTCCAACCTCCTCTTGAAATCCCTCTCCTCCCTTTGGGTGGGAGAGGGGAGACATATCCTGAGCTCTGAACACCAACTACTGTGCCAGGACACAGGGAAAGTCAGGAAACAGGCACTGCCAAGCCTCCTGAAATAAAGGTTGGTTTTGATCATTTCTAGTCTTATTTTCCCTTGGTCTCTGCTGCAGTTCTTTAAAATCTGGTCCACTGCTACATCATTACTAAAACCAGCAAGTGCTCACTGAGAGACAGATTGGTCAGACAGACTCAGCAGAAAGCTGCAATTTTTCAAAATCAGGTAAACGACCTAGGAGGGCAGGTCTGATTGATTTTCAGTGAGACCCCTGCACCCTCACAAATATCACATCAAAATCTTTAAAGCTGCATTTTTTGTTCTCCTTTGCAATGGAGTCTTCACGGCCGGTGTCATGCCCAGATTACACTGTGAAAACTGTGGTCCTCCTTCTGTCATATGTGATTAACCAAGCCCTGTAAAAGATGATACCTCAAATCTATGAAAGCGCATGTGCCTCACATACACTCACAGGAATCTTTTATGGTTTAAAAAACAATGTTTTTGTAAACCCTGTATGTAAGGACGAAGATGTATAAGCGTGTGTATATTTGTGCATGTATGAATGCTAGGGATGAATACATACTTTCAAATATGCATGTCGGATAACCTGCATTTTGTTTTGTACAGAAGAGTACTTGCAGTCTGTTGCATTGCGAAAGGCAAGCAGGATATGATGTGGCATCTTCCTGTCAGATCTTGGTTTCTGGTCAGGGTAGAACTTTCAAATAAAATCCTTCCAATATGCTCGGTTTGGTTCTGAAATTAAACTGAGAGGCCTCGTTTTGGCCTCGTATTGGTTTTATACTATTGAGTTACAAAAATAGTACAAGGAGCAGAAGCGGATGCTGCAGCAGCTGCTGTGAATCTTCCTCTGACTGGACAGCTTTGACAAATACAGATCCTAGATTTTTATCTTTTCTTTCCTTTACTGAGCTTTGTTTAATTTTTCAAAAGCATCTTTTTTGTGTGTGTGTATTTTTATTCTCCTTTGAGCTCATTGTGTATAATGTAATGTCATAATCAATATTCAACAGAAATTTTTTTTTATGTTTAGTTGCTGCATTCAGGGATCACCTATAGGCTAAATTCACCAATCTTGTTGCTCAAATTAAAATACTAAGACTATAGAGAGACTAGTCAATGAAAGTAGCCTGGCTTTGAGAAGTGCAGTTGATGCCTTCAGTGGAATCAATTCTTGTCCTTGCTACAGTCTTTGCAGACATTGCAAACTTAATTATGTTTAATCCTGTATTTGCAATTCTAATCTCATTCCCAGTGGTTTATCCCATAAAGTGTTTCAAATCAATGAACTATAGCAATATAAAACCAGAGCAAATTACATTAGAAATAGACACTTTTTTTTCAAAGGTTTTCTATATCCCTTTCAGCTATAGCAATGTTTTTTCTGTTTCCCTGTTTTGTTAATATCTTAGAGCATGCACTGGCAATTAATTCATTGCAATTTTTTCCATTTTCCTTCCCTGGATAACATAGTGGAACTCAGCCTTCCTCCTGGCTATGCTGATTCAACCATGCATGTTGTTATTTTTATTCTGGTGTTGAAGAGGATTTGATAACCTAAGGTATGTGGGAGGCCACGTCTGCAGAGAATACTATCTCTGGGTAGAAAAACCTAGAAAGTTTGGAAAAAATGGGGTATCTCAGTACCTTTTTTCAGGTCTGAACCAGAATCAGCAAACTTTAAAATAATTAGTGTTTGAGAACACTTGTTCTGACTTTAACTTACTTATATTTAGTTTAATTATTTTTATCAATTAGACAAGATAAAATACATCGTTGGTCCTGTTAGCAAGGGAGAAGCAGTAAGTTACTCAGTCCTTCTGGAGAAAAGTTGACAGAGAATTATTGCTTATAACACTGAATTATCATTTCAGGGAGAGGTTACTGGAGGTAAGACTCAGTGAAAATGTTCGTATGTCATCAAACCATTATCTCCACCGGGCCTCTGTGTTTAAGCACCCATATGAAGTCTGAGCCATTCTCCAGCATTGACGTTATTAGCCCAGATCTCAATTCCCAGGCCTTCTCCTGCCTTGTTTGTAAACCCCACAGGTGATTCTGCCTGAAGGTTCCCCCCTAACTTACTTTGTCTTCTTAGTCCTTATACATGCCCAGGACTTTTGCCGGTAGATTTTTACCATAAAGATGTACTGATTTTGATTGGTTTGCTGTTGTGGAGAGGTTTTTGTAAGTTCCAGTCCTCGTCTATTTGGCATATGTTGGTCCATGGGGCACTTGCTTCCTGTGGCTTGTTTGAAGAGTTTGCATTTCTGGTTGAAAACTTCAGAAGGAGAAAAATTTTGCATAGTCTAATTTTATTTCAAAGCAGCTAGTAATTGTTAAATTACTTCCTATAAGGTCTTAGTATATATAGTGTATGAGGTGATATATTCTAAAATGTGGCTTACCATCACTGAGAAGTTAGTTTTTGTGTTGGATAAGTTTGCACATAATACTTGGTGGCATCTTTAGAGATTTAATCTATTTTGGTAGAGGACTATTCTCATATGGTTAAAGTTATTATTTAATTGATAAGGTAAACACTGTAAAGGACGCTCTTTTGTCCTTGTATGGTTTTATTTACGACTTGGTTGTTTCACAGCTCTTGGGTGTGCTATGAGTGTGGCAAGATTTGAAGAATAAGGTTCATTGGTCTTTGGATTTTTGCTATATACTATTGCCATTTTTATGTTGATCCTGGCATCTGAATGGTCAAGTACTGGAGTATTTTTAGATGCAGTCTGACAGATAATGGTGATTACTGATCTTGCAGGTGAAATCAGTGACAGTGTTAAAGATGTCAGTTTAGTATCCTACGTACAGCAGGGATTTGATAGGCTTTTAGCTTTTAGTTCTTGTCATCTTTTTTCTTCTAAATATTCATTTGGCTAGTAGCTGGGAAATTAACAGTAGTCTGGAACTAATCATATTTATTTAGCTTCTTCCTGTAGTCTTAATAAAGTCCTTGTCAGTGATGTAGGCTATGTTGCATAGTAAATACTACATAGTGTTACAACATATGATTGTAGCTAGTTTTTAAACTTAAGAGCAATAACTACTTTTTAAATGTTGTAAGAATATAGTAAAATATAACCATAATGATAGCTTTTGTACCAATGATAACATGTCAAAAGTAAAGCCTTGCACAAACCTAATCTAATAAACAGGAAGAAAAAATAATTGTCTCCATTGCTGATTCTCATTAAACAAGGATAAAAATAAAATGGTATTATAGATGTATCATCTAATAGCTTCCACTATATAGCCTGTCTCCACCTATTGCGTCGCTTTTTTCCTTTAACCTATTACTAACTCATCAGGATAAGCGAAAGGATTAGAGATTTTCCCAGTACCTGTAATTATAATAAACAGCAGTGATTGCATGACTCCCTTCTGTAGCTGTTCTTGAGATGATTATGTGCCTGGGTTTTTAAAGGACCAGCCACCCCTCTGCAAATACTTAAAGCTGTGTTTTGGATTTTAATGTATGTTATTATAACCAAGGTTCCTTTCTTCCCTCTAACACCATGCTAAATTTCCTCCACGCAAAGTTTTTCACTAAAAACTTGTTCACTAGTGTTAATATTTTTTAGCCTTCCGTGTAGTTTTTCTTGGCGACATGCAATAATTTTGCGGGGACCTTTCGCTACACAACCATCCCTCAATAGTGCACAGGGAAAGAACCCCACTGATGCTCATACAAGGATCAATTCTCGTGAGCATGTACCAGAATTAACTGTATTAATCTCAGCGCATTCACAGCTCTAAGGGAAGTGCCCATCTGAAACCTCTGTGCGTTTTCTGAGTATCACTTTGTGAAAGAAAATAGTAATGATAAGGTAGGTAACTATCTGTTCCTGGCTATGATTGTGCTGCCAAATCTTTGCTTGTTCATATGAGAGGTCAGTGCTGTTCAGGTCTGCCACAGCTGAATTGTTTGGGTGGTTGATCCTTGACTTGTTTTAGTCAAAATAAGCTGCTTAGGCTTAAGCTCTTTAAACAGAGGATATTTATTACTAAATAATTTAGCCCAGACAATTTTGCTTTGGTGTGAGGATTTACTCTGAGAATCAGGTTAATTAGCAATTGCAGGTATACAGTGTTTACAGGCACTATACAGCCCTTCCTGCTTATTCAATCCTAGACAGCAATTTGCAACAGCTGTCAGAAAAGGCCTCCAGCAAACTCCGTTTCTGATCACCGATGTTTTTCCTCCTAAAGGCTGTGCAATGCAACATTAATGAGGCACATAGCTCCGTCTCTCCAGTCCCTGCCACTCCCTTTCCTCTGGCTCTACCACCCATGTTTTCCAGATTTGACCTTCTCTCACCTTGCACCTAATTAATACCATGAAAACACATCCAAACCTGAGAGCTTAGGTGGCTCAAGGGATCCCAGTGTTGCCAAGCTCACCATCCTGGTGGTGGGCTGCAGTGGTAACGGATGTGCTAGAGGAAACAGGAACAAGTTCCCAGGATGTTCTTTGACAAAGCACTTGACAAAATCAGTGTTTGCCAGGAGTGTTTTGATTATATCAAAGTGGAATTTTCTAAAGAAGAAAAATGCATTAGAATATTTTTCAATCATTTCTATTTGCCCGTTAGTTGTTCCTGTCTTCATCTTCAGCTCTTCTTCGCTCCTCTGTTTCTGCAGTCTAAACAGGCCGTATGAGGACAACTGCACACATTTGTCTGTCAAGGGCAAGGAAATATATCTGGGGATGACAGATATGGTGGCAATTAGAGTTCTGATCAAACAACAGTCTGTGCTTACTGCTCTCATTACTTTCATTAGAAAGCGCTTTTATTCTAAGGGAGGGGGATTTTTTTTCACTGAAATATATGTTTCATATAGCTCCTATAATACTCTCCAATCACCACTTGTAATTGGATTATAAATAAATGACTTAAGAATCTGTAAAATCTTTCTTAGCGAAAGTTGGTATACTCACATATAATATAGTCATTGCACAACACTGAAATGAGTGAAGTTAATAAAAGAGACAGCAGTGTCAAGCTTAGAGCGAGGAAGCATTCTCAGAGATGTCAGTAATACAGCATTTCTAGAAAAGTCAAACTTTCATCCAGAAGAAATGGATCCTTCCAAAGTGATATACTGTTGATATAAGCCACCGCTTAAAAATACAGTGATAGCTGCACGACAATTTGAATGTCAGTTCTCTTTTTTTCAGAAGGATCCTCAGTTTTCTTCTTTAGAAGGTCATCAACCTGGACTGAAAAGGAGTAAGTCCTGACCTCAGGGTAGATGAGCAATACCCTAATGTTGAAATCAAATGCTCCAAGACATGTAATTTCCTGCAGTGGAGCAGGTTAGTGAAAAATGCAATTCATGCAGGGTATGTATGGGAGTGAACACTTGACTCATTAGGATTTCCAACTCAGGAGTCATGCTGAACTAGATAACATAAAGCTTGCATTGCTAGCATGGATAAACTACACTGACCAAGAAAGTGGAGATATTTACATTATTTTCAATGTTTGCCCAACTTGCTTATGTTAATTTTAGAAAAAATATTAAAATCCACATGTAAAAAAATAGGACTAGTCTCATTTTCTTCTGATGGACACTAATAATTTTTTATGACTTAATAATAACAAAGAAAAAGAGCTAAATGTTCTCTTAGGAAGGACAATTCACTCACCCATGTTCGCTAACCCTAATGCCCCTAACACGTTCTGTTTCATAGCCCACAACTGGAAACACATCAGCTCTGGCCCCAGCCTTACTGGAACAAAGTATGTAGGGAAGGAATGGAGAAGAAACACTCATCTGATGACCTGCCCAAAAGTAATATCCCTTAAAAATATTAAAGATTTTGACTGACATTATGCTCGTTGTGATTTTGACAACCTCTGCATTGACAGGACGTCTTCTGTTACTTTTTTCTCAGGAAAGATGAAAAAAATGTTGCAGGAATAATAAAGAACCAAATATGGCTCCATGAGCTTCCATGTTGTCCAGTCTATTAATATTATTTGAAAGTTGCCATGAATGTCACCTAAATATTTTGGGATGACACCCACCACTCATTCCCACCACTAGCGCATTCTGCAGACAGTATTTGCCTTAATTTTCAGATTCTGGAATTATCAGAGTCATGGTAAAAATGCAAATACATTCACGAGCTATAAGCTTCACACTGTCCCATGAGGAAGAAATTAAAATCGCCAAAGCATAATGTTTTTAACTTGATTCCATTGAATTCACCAGCAGAAAAAGGAGAGGACAAATAGAGGGAGGCTTCAGGGTTTTTATTTTGACCGCCAAAAATTCCTTTTGGAATGAATCAAAAAAGAGCCATATAAGAGGTTTCACCACCCCACCCCACCCCCCAAAAAAGAAAAAAAAACCTTACGGAAAAAAAACTTACGAAAAATGTCAGTGTTTAATCTGCCCTGCTGAAGATAAGCTCAATATCTCACTACCTTCCAGAGAGCTTTTCATTCCTTCACAACATAGCTTCCATTTCCACTGTAGCATCAACTAGAGACCTACCTTCTTCAGAGTTGTTTCTTCTGTTCCTCCCAGAAAAGTATACAGAAGACAAGCTTATTTGCTCCGCAAAAGAAAAATGTACTCAATGTGCAAGTAATTTCACAAAGTACAAGCTGCAGGTGCTTGTTCATATGAAACTATTGCCACAGCTCAAGCCATTACTAAAAGGCAAAATATGAAAGAATGAAAGATGTTATGCATTTAATAAGCAAGATTACAGCCTTTAGCGTGTATTGGATTATCTTTACACAACAGTTAATGTTTTCAATGTTACAGCATTTGTGATTAATGTTGTAGGTGCTAATGAAGTGCAGCCTTCTTTAATACTTTTAATATGACAAGCAGAGGGTTATGCTGGATACTGCTATTTACATTCGGAGTGGGTAAATCTGCCATCAGTTCTGCTAGTGCAGCACCCAGACTGCCTGTGCATGTGCATGAAGTCACTGCACAAGGTGGGACGCTTGCCTCATCTTCCTGATGACAGCACCAGCGAGAAGGGCAGCAGCTGCCAGAGGAAAAGCTCAGGAATGAGGAGAGATGCAGGAACAGGACAACTTGATATTACCACAGTATTAAAGGTTCTAAAAGTTCTGATAGCTGGTGCAAGACATTTGGGGCATTGATTAAAAATACACGTGCATAAAAAACACAGACATTGTTATGTGTCTCCAGCAGTTTCACTTTGGTTTGTGGGCTTGAGAAACATTGGTATTTCATCTAGTTAAAGCACAGTCACAAGCCCTATTTAAACATTAGTGTGATGAAACAAAATTGCAGAAACAGCCAGACTGCAGCATTACACAATGTTTGCAGGTGTGCACATAATTGCACTTTCATTATATCTTATTAGAAGTGATTCCTGCATATTCCTGGGCCATATTTTCCCAGCCACAATCAAAGCTCTTGGTCATAAAAACACATCAGAATGCGTAATTAGTCCCCTTGAGTTTGGGGAGTGAGTTCATCCAAATGGACTAAGTATTCCAAATCTGCTTAGGAAGGGAGACACTTGTGACCATAACCCTTCCTGCAAATACCTAAAGAATTATTTGTCTTTGTCTTTATAGACTCAGGCCTTAAATTTGCTTTCTTAGTTGTCCTTAGTATTTGCACCCTGGAATATCCACAAATTGCTAGCCTGATAGCAAAAAAATCTGTACAAAACCTGCATTCATCAGAATTTGAATATCCAGTTTTAGTGGTCAGGTCCTCTCCTGTCTGTGTCTTCAGTAAAACCCTGACTGCATATGAGAAAACAACATGCTGGAGCTTTGGGAAATGGAGAGGGGGAGAGCTACATGGGATGATTTCAAAGCAAAAATGACTGCTAATTGCTATCTTGCTCCCGGTCACCTGTGCAACAGACCACCTGGAAACATCACTTCAAGGAATTCGTTTGACAAGACCACATGTGAAAACTCTGCTCTCATGAAACCCCAGAAACTATGCTTCTCCAGAGCCCTTTTCTGCAATCTCTGGTATCCTCTTTAAGACTTAGGAGCAATCGGGCACAATGAAATACCTTTGTTTTCTTAGAGCCCTGTACCTGAACATGGTCTCTGTATTGTATTTGACTTCGATCAAAGGAGTTTTGCTACAGCTTCTCTTTAATGAACTTCTGACACTGGATTTTCCTCTCCTACTGTTTTTGCAGTCTTATCTGCATTGTTAAAAACCTGGAAGTCAACAGCCTTTTTAAATAATTTGGCTTTGATACAGGAAGCTTTATGAATTTTTAAACTTTACTGCCTAGCATACATACGTGGATCCCATCCAATCCAATTATGTGAGCCTGAATACATACAGCAATGTCTTACATGGCTGTATTCTAACCTGCAAGGCTGATTGTACCTGTGAGAGCGCGGTCACATATTGCAGGCACTAGAGACTGTTCAGCTTCATTAGTTTTGTGGCAAATTTCTGTTTCCATTAAATATGTTGCAATTATATCAGTGTTACAGGATGGACTTGGAGAGAAAGCTATAACTTGCATGGGTGAGAGCTTGTGCATATTTTGCAACAGTTGAATGAAAACTTTGCAGCTAAATTGCTCTCCTAAATGAAAAAAAAATATATAAATTACAGATGCTAAGAAAATAGAGTTTTGGTGGATTTGATGTAATCTTATGTTAAGCCATTGATTGGTAGAATACTCTTCTATTCTTGAAGGATACAAAATGCTGAAGAAGTTCTCTCTTCTCTTGTTTATTGTTACTAAAGTTTTGTGTTCAGATGAGCATATGTGTACAAAGAAAAGGCAACACACATTAGGCACATGTCTTACAGTGACATCAAAGATTACAAAATTAACCCTGCTCAAAAACTAAGCGATCTTCCAGCATCAAAAATATCTGTATTTCCTAATGTTCCATAAAAATTACTTTCAGGTTTCCATAATATCTGAAAACCTCTGTGTTACAAGATACTGTCTTCAAAATCCTCAGTTTCCGGAGCATTTCTATATCTAGCCAGGGTAAAATGCTCTAAGGGTCTCTGACTGCTTGAAGCTCCTTGTGGGAAAGTCAGCAACCAGAGCAGGCAAAGTGGTTAAACCTACTCATAACTCAGAGTGACCTCCAGAAAGCAACCAGCAAAGCTCATGAGCTTTGGATTGGAAGAGGAAGAGAGGAAATTAGGCAGCAAAAGATACAGATGAGCTCTGCCAACCTGCATGTATAGGATCAGAGAGCCAGCACAAGCTACAGGGTAGCGGAGAACCAGGTGATTAACTGTGATGATCCAACAAAGTCTGGAAGGGCCTTAAAAATCTATTAATAGAGGACAACTTCACAATAAAATATGATGAAGTCCACTGTATGTATTTGGAAGGTTGTTTAATTGCTTAGGTTGTTGCATGCCTGCCCACCCCTAGTGACACAGCAGGCCAGCAGTTTCAGAGGGAGACACATATGTTCTCCTTCACAGCCTTCATTTCCTCCTAAATCTGTTGCTGCTTTTATGGTTACAGTTCCCATTTCTCCTTAAACAGGAGCTATGGCACATTAAAATGATATATTATTCCTCTCCATAAATCCTTAACAGGTTTCAGAAGTCTTCCATTACCGTATATACAGCGGGGTGGGGTGGGATGGGAGGCTACCGTCACATTGCATTGCTCTTCTCCCCCCATGGCTGTTATGGTTATTTCTGTTCTCGCACCTCCCTGTTTGGTAATGGTGAAAGGGGAAAATGACACTTAATTTCTATGTCTACATGGGAAGATGGGAAGATTTGCTTTCAAAACTGCAATTATATTTTTAAAGTTTGAATTGACTAGCTAATGAAGTGGTCTAACTATATAAATGAAAATGGAGTACTTATTCAACACCATCAGAATACAACTGAAAAGCTGCTCTATCAGAACAGAAAATTCTGGTATCTGCTGTTCAGTTAATTCACTGGTTTGATTTTCCTCAACACTTCTGAATCCAATACACACTATGCAAATATTATTTCACTTAAATGATTAAGAGGCAATAGCAAGTTTTTGCCTTCATACAGGTTGTGAGAATTTCCCCGTTAAGCTTTAATAAGAATGATTGCTTTAAAAGGATTATTTTTCAATCCATTCTAGAAGGTCACTTTATTGGATTTCAGGAAGCCTAACAAATTACAAACCCTCAATGTGAGAAGTTTCATGGGTAAATCAACGTAAGCATATTTATGTTCTGTCACAATTTAATGTACCACTAAGAGTGTTGCATAAAGTAGCACATAGTGGAACTACTAGAACGATTGTTTCTGAGTTAAGTGAACAATTCTCAAGTAAATTTTTCAGTAGGCTGCAGTGTATCATTTTATATTATCTTAAGTGTTTTGCCTTTGAAGTTAAACTGCTTACCACAATTATACTTTAAAGTTCCTACAATGATTATTCATGAATCTTTGTTATTATTTCACTGAATCATCAAAGGAAAACCAGTTAGATTGATTTCTGCAAGAGATGAATTTTTGTCAAAGATGAGTTTCAGAAGTAAAAAGAAAAGTGCAATTCTTTTTTTGTATCGAAGCAAAAGTATTAACAAATACACAGATAATTATGCTGTAACATAGGAGTTCTTTTGTGTGTAAAGAACAGCCTTTTACAAGTAATGCATAGGGAGCTAAATACATTAACCACATCATTCTTTTTAATAGGATTTGTCCATGTTTCTCCTTGTGTACTGCAATGAAAGTTCACTCCCATAGGACCCAGCTCAAAGGCTTCCCGCTAAAAGCAGTACTGCACCAGGTGGAAAATGCAAAATGAAGAAATTGACTCCAGCTGCATCAAAGAGGACATGAAATTTACTGTGCTTAATAGAGGCTAGATGAAAGGGAGAAGCATTATTGCAGTACAACATTCTGTTCTCCCTAATTATTGTCATAGCATGAGAAGTGTACTATATTGTGCAATTCTTCTTAACATGGAAAAGATCTTTTAGGTATTCTCTACATAATTATACAATAATTAAAACACAACCAAGGACTATCAAATTCTGTAAAAATTTTTTTCAACCATTTCTGTGAAACCCATTATAATGAATTCTGAGCAAAAAGCAGAGAGGGTCTGTTTTGCTCTTTCTAATCAGATTTTCTTTCTGAAAATCAGGGGTTATTGGACCAACCTATTGGGCCAGGTTGAAACCAGGGTAGCACTAAAACTGCTGATGTTATAAACCAGTTAAGATTCAAACCCATGTAGGGCACCAATGCAAGACTCAAACCTACATTGGGCACAGTATCACACTGTCCAAAAGAAGCCTGGAAATAGGTGCTGGAATTACAATTTTGACCACTTTGTAAATATCATCAAATCTAATAACTTCTTACACTACCAAGTGTGTCTTAATTAACTGAACCTCTTCAATTTCCCACTGAATATAGAAAACACTGAGTGTGAACTCCTGCTTTTGGACCAGGAAGGAGACTGATGGACCAGCCTGCACCTTCAGAAGCAGATTGCCTTTATCCATCCACAGTTCTCTCTTTCACCCTCCTATGTGCCTTTTTCACTGTTAGAGAAGTCACAGAGAGGATTTAAGAATAGTCCTGATTTTAGCTGAGCAATCCCTGGAGTATCCCACATGGGATATCCATATTGCACAAAGTGTCAGGGGACTTAACTGGGCACGCAGTCTTGAGGATTTTGAAAACAAAACAAAAGATCAGGAACAGTTTGTAGAAGTAACTAGAGCACTGGTCATCCTGCTAGAAGTGTTTTTAATAGGTTTAAAACACTAAGTAGAGTGTGCTGGGAATGCAGGACCTTCCATCAAGCGAAGGGTTTGGGGGAATTTTTTTGAAGGGGGAATTTTTTTGAAGGGACCACAAGCTGCACCACTAAGAAGGAGGACATTGTCCTACCATTGACCATGCAAATGAAGATTTTCACAGCTGCTTCAGAGGTTAGAATGGGCAGCTGTCATTCAACGAGAACAAGACACACAAACACTTTAATTTATTTAATTTCAGCCAGCAGATCTTAGTCAAGCTATACAAAATAGAGGAATGTTGTAATAGCAAAGGAGAAGCTTGGAGTAAGCAAAGCTGGGGGAAAACAGGTTAAAGGGACAGTAGGAGATTTGAAGGCCCATTCACAGCACAAAGAGTTTCTGAAATCTTCAGTGCAAGCAAAAAGAGGTGGTGTGCTCTCTGACTTTTTTTCCTCCCAGTAAGGAGAAATTTGGTAGGGGAATCTATGAGCAGGGAAGCCTTCACTCTGGGTAATTGGTTATGTGGTCTGTGAAGAGCAATAAACTTTATTCTTCATTTGCCTTTTGTTGCTGCCGGTCAGTTGAGATGAAATAAATCAAGACAAACAGTAAAGGCAGTGTCAACGGTGTGACATTTTGTCATCTCAATCGTTTATGTTTCCCATACTCTGACTCATTTAAATTTGTCCCGGTATCTTCAGAAGAAGATTTTTTTTTCGTGAGTGTCAACCTCCCAAAACTAGCAATATTTCCACAAATAAAAAGCCGTGCCACATGTCAGAAAAATACGTCTCAGCCTATAGTATTAAAAGAGCAAAGGAGACCTACACTGTCCGCAACTGCTCAGTGACAATTGCTCAGTGATCCGCTCTTCATTATCTGTTTAACAGATGTTATTCAAGCTGCTACAAGAAGGAACCAGATAACGGACAGACAAAGTAGAGCTTTTGTTTCTGAGGACAAAAAGGCTCTTCTGACCACAACTGCACACAGGTAGCTTAACGGAGACCTCATCAAATATTCCTTATTCTGACAGGAGATGGATTGCATTCACCAGCTAAACTTGCTCCATTTCCTGAGATCACGTCTCAAACTCCTCTCTCAGAAGGGAAATTTCCATTTTTAGGTTACTTCACCTATTTGTTCTGGGATTCCCCAGTAAAATCTGTTCTGTCTCAATTCAGCTATTTTTGAAACAAGCATTGAAGTTCACAATTAATCCAACAGATGAAAGCTTTTAAAATTAATACTTCTTATGAATTAACTCACCCTCAAAGACCAACTTCAATGACTGTAAGAAACTGATCCCATAATGGCCAAATCACGAATTAAACCACAAATCCCTAACTGTGGGTAGTCACAAACCTGAGAAAGAAATGAGCCAGTACAGACTTTGGGAACTTTTTAATATCTAGTGTGTTATGATCTAGCCACTGACTAAGGGAATTTTATTTGGAAAACATTAGGTACATTAGTTTACGTAATGTAATTCATCTAAAATGCTTTCCTAGAACTTCCCGGGTGAATTTTGCACACTGGATTTGAATACAATATTGCTCTGCATTTCTTTTTCTTAGGCTATTGTCACATATCCAGAAAAACTGTGAATGTTCATCACAGACTTTTTCCTTTCTGTATGTTCTTTTCTAGCTTGAACAGTTTGCAATGATTCCTCTTTGAATTCAGTGCCATATTCAAATGAGAAAATAAAACTTGGGCATACATTTATTTTGCATTCATTTTAATTCCCATTCCATGTGCCTTTCACAGCTGCTCATTTTATTGCATTGCTTTTCCAAATGAAAACTCCAGCTGCGCCAACCTTGCAAGCCATATAATACATGCTGTATAAGCCCGTTTCAGTAGACCGTTCCAGAGACTCAATGGTTATTGTTTTCCTCATCTTCCACCTCTAGCCAGAAAATCTAGTGTTTAGGTTTAAGTTGCAAATGCAGTCTTTGAAAGTCCCAGTAGTTTTTTACTTGGATTCCTAAGAAAATGAGGCATGTCTGTCTAGCTTGCTTTCTTTATTCTCCCTAATAACTTTTAGCTTATGGGACAATTTTAAACAAATTCGGCAGATGTTTCCAGCCGAGCCAGTTTCCATATGCCTAATGGAAAAAGGTGTTTGGGTTGAGAAGAGAAACCCTTCAGCCACAGCATTAATTCAATCCTTTTCAGACATCAAAGAGTCCATGTTCATACACAGTCCTTTAGGAAGTAAGAATTATTGATCCTGATGCTGAAGTACTTTTGCACATAAGAAGCGATCTAGCTGAAAACCATATAACTCACTGGGTTGCCTGGCTACTGGCCACTGCCAGTCAACATGACACGGGGAGACGTACCTGTGTTTGCAGGAACCCTGCAGTTTAACATCCCCCATGAAGCAGTTCCATAATGCAAGTGGTCCATTTATCCTAGAGAGTGTCAGCTCCAGGGTCTAGCTATAGTTTTCCTCAGACGTAGCTTACCAACAAGATAAGTAGATCAGGCTCTGAATTCAGTTAATTCTTAAAACAGTAGTAGTAGATTATCTGCAGGAAAACTGAATCCAGTTACGTTTCTAGTTAGTATGCATGCTTCTGCTTCTTGGGACATTAATGAAAGTCAAGTTGGTTTTGTTTTTCTGTTGAGATTGACAGCAACATCTCCTGGGATGGTGATTGGAAGTCAGTGTACCTGTCTCACATGCAATGATCCTGCTCATTGCCGCAGACCTCACCAGCTGCATGCCAGTATTTTACTTCTCACTGCTGAGCAAAATTCTAGAGACACTTGTCAAAGGACTCTGCTACGTCTTTGTAGTACTGCCAAATCCTTGAATCCTCTCAGATTGTCATGACCCAGGAACATGCAGTACAGATCTATCTAGTGACACTGACTGATTAACTTCTCTTGGCTGTGGAGCCCATGGGGAAGATTTTGAAACATCCTGGTACAAAATGCCAGCAATACAGCAGTGAGACCTGCTCTGCATCATCAACTTCAGCACTACTTTTCAGCTATCTGATGGCTTGATCAAGAAAAGAAACTGCGTAAGCAACTGTTCAGAGTGGTACTATCAAATGGCTATGCTAATGCCCCAAAGGATAAATTTCCACATCTCATTCTTTAGGGGACAGACTTGACCCTACCTCAGGAGAGCAGACAGCTGCCTCACATGTAGCACAATCTTTGTGTGGTTGCAGGGACTCAAAAAGTCACAGGCATAGAAAGTTTGGGTTTTTTCCAGTTATGCATGTCAAGAGAACTGTCTGGATTCTTTGTAGGTTTTGGTAGTAAGAAGTTGGTTGCAAACAGTAAATGGGTCCCTAGCTTTCTGCTTTTAACTCTAGTCTTCTTTTCTATTTACCTGAATCACTGTAATATAGGTGTGCTGGTTTTGGCTGGGATAGAGTTAATTTTCTTCATAGAAACTAGTACGGGGCTGTTTTGGATTTGGGCTGGAAACAGTGTTGATAACACAGGGATGTTTTCGTTACTGCTGAGCAGTGCTTGCACAGAGTCAAGGCCTCTTCTGCTCCTCACCCCGCCCCACCAGCGAGGAGGCTGGGGGTGCACAAGAAGCTGGGAGGGGACACAGCTGGGACAGCTGACCCCAACTGGCCAAAGGGATATTCCATACCATATGACGTCATGCTCAGCATATAAAGCTGGGGGAAGAAGAAGGAAGGGGGGACATTTGGAGTGATGGTGTTTGTCTTCCCAAGTAACCGTTACACATGATGGAGCCCTGCTTTCCTGGAGATGGCTGAACACCTGCCTGCCGATGGGAAGCAGCAACTGAATTCCTTGTTCTGCTTTGCTTGCGTGCGTGGCTTTTGCTTTACCTATTAAACTGTCTTTATCTCAACCCACGGGTTTTCTCACTTTTACTCTTCTGATTCTCTCCCCCATCCCACCGGGGGGGAGTGAGTGAGCGGCTGGGTGGGGCTTAGTTGCCAGCTGGGGTTAAACTGCGACAGTAGGTAATCTCAAAACCTCAAAAACCTCAGTGATGGTTTGCTGTCAAAACTTTAGTATCCTGCACTAGTTTTTCAGTGAAGTCTGCTGGTTTATTCCAACAAAAAGAATGGGATTAAGGAAAAGAAAAGCTGCCTCTCTTTTTTTAAACTTGTCTCATTTATCTTTACAACAGCAAAAATGGTAGCTAAGGATGTAGAAACCAGGGCAATTAAAGTGTGTTGTTCCTTGTCGTCATTTTTTCCTTTTAACTTTGCCTTTGCCTTTTCTGTACAATACTACAAACTTTATTTTCAGCCTTTGCTTTTACTGTGCAATACCACACACTTGAACTTCAGCTATTTTCTATTTACTTTTACAAATAAAATATGTTGTACTTAGTGTGGAACTGTTGTTCTGTTCAAAAAATAATGCATGCAATTACATAAACAATGTTCTGTTTTCAATTAGTGAAAATTTTAAAAAAGACTTTTCATATGCAAAAAAATTCCTCCGGGTTCATTGCAAAACATTGATACAATTATTTATCAAATGCATTAACAACACTGACTGTTGCATACAGAATTACTTGATTGGATTGATTAAATATTCAAAATTCATTCCACACTTTTTTTTTTTTAATACAGAGGAAGATCGTCTCCCAGAATTTCACATTTATTTTGTCACCACCTGTTCTGGCTCACTGTCTATTCACCATGATTTTTCACAAAAGACCCAGTCCAGTTAAGTCTTGGAGCCTTCCATTTCTGCTGCTTTAATAAACACCTGCAATCCTGCAAAGGTGATTAGCTCCTTCTCAAAATAGAAGTACAATATATGACATGTGAATTGTTTAATGAGTTATAATGCGGGTAAGTTTATTTGAAATGTTCCTCAGTCCCCTCCAAGCTACCCCCTTGCTAACTAATAACTAATAACTAAATTATTATAATAATAATAATAAAT
>NW_009220825.1:0-963 GCF_000690835.1 Fulmarus glacialis | reverse complement strand
CTCCTGCAGAAAATGCAGCAGCGGATGGGAACACGCCCGAGCATCGCCAGCCCCGCTGTGTTTTTAGTTATTAATGTTGCTAAGGTCAAGCTGGGTGCAGGGTTTGGGGACCCGGGCTCGCTGCCACCCTGGGATGAAGTGGCTTCGAGGACCGGGCTCTTCCACCCATACCAAAAAGAAACTTTAATCTTCTTTGTTCGCCCTGCAGACAAGAAATTACCGAGCAGCGGATGCGGGCGGCAGACGCCAGCCCGGCCCGTGGGAGCCTGCGCCACCGCTAATTACAGCCGCTGCCATGGAGGTAAATAGCAGGGAAATCAGCCTTCGACTGATTCAGAAATGAAGTCAAGTATCGGTGCCCTTTGCAAATAGCTAATGAATTACAAGTATCTCTCTATACACAGGAGCTGACATCACCTCGTGACCAATCGAAAACAGCAGCCAGGCACCCTCGAAAGGTAGAGCCTGTTGTCATTGTTCACGTCTCATGATATTTAAAATAATTGCATGTAGAATGGTATAAAGGGTTTTTTGGGGTGGGATTGTCACTGTAATCAGGGTTTCAGCGCTCGGTGCTCTTGGGCTGCGTGCTGGGTGGCATCCAGGCTCACGCCCGCTGTGGCGATCAGTACCCTGCGGAACAAATGAGCTTTAAAAACCCTCTATTTTATTATTCTTTATTAATAATGAGGAGGCCTTTGTAAATAGCCATGAAAGGAAGTGCTTAAGCTCATAATTAATAAATGCTGGCTTGGTTTCTGCTGCTGAACTGCGGCCTTGAGATGCCTGATGGGGGATATTCAGCTCTGCTAAATGGCGGCGGGTGCCTGTGTCTGCGCCGCAGGTTAATAAACCCGGGAAATACCGCCCGCGTCCCCCGGACAGCAGGGACGGCCTCCTCTGCAGCGGGGTACGGCGTAGCCGTCCCCGTGGTGCAGGGCTGGGGTCCCGGGGCGCAGGACG
>NW_009220824.1:0-1300 GCF_000690835.1 Fulmarus glacialis | reverse complement strand
CCTGGTTTTATCCCCTTCCCCCTTCGAAGAGGTGGGGATACAACTGTGTAACTGTCCATTCTGTGGAATATGTTATTTCTAAGTACATATCTTTGCTGTTTTTAGAGCTTATACGCTTCAGAGAGTAGAAACAATTCCATAGAGTAGCTGGAACACCTAGCATGACCGTAGATCACCTACAGCTGCAAAATTTGAAAAACGACCAAGTTGGCTTTGTCATATGTCAGTCCGCTTCATCATATTAATGGCTATTAAGTCATAGCATGTAGCTTCACCTATCAGGAAATAACAGCAAAATAAGTGATCCATGCACAGATTAGTGCCATCAGTTTTGTTTCAGAATTTTGAAACATGGCATATGTGTTATAGTTCAGCTTTGCATTCTTTCTGCTTACTGGTTAGAAAAGTAAAGGAGCGTTCTTCCTTGCTTTTTTCAATCATTTAGCTCAGCTTTAGCTTTTCTCTCTGAGATCTCCAGAAAAAAGAAATCAGTGTGCAAATGCTTTATTGGCAGCTGTGAAGAGACGAGATTCTATGTTGTGCCTCCACCGGTGAAAAGGGAGATAAAATACAGGAATACATTTTTGTACTCAGGGGGCCAATCTGCACAAGCTCACTAGCCAGCTAGCTTGTGTGGTTTTGTTTCTAATGAGCCATATGCCTATCGGAGTGTATTTGGAGGCATGGGTTTAGGTAGGGTTAATCTGATGGATAAGAACGGATAGGGTACAAAAGGCACAAATCTGTAAAAAATTGGACTTACTCATTTCACAGCTCAGGGAGGAATGTGTTTTTTGATGGCTGGAAGCATTAATCACGTGAAAGATCCCTCTTATTTTCTCAGTCAGTGCTTCTGAAATGCTACCGTCTCTGGACACAGTGCAAATTTCCTTTGTGGTGATGTGGTCTTCCTTGTTCTTGTTCCCTTGATTGTAATTCTTCCTCCAGTGGACAAAGACGACCTCTTTCATCTGTGAAAGACATCTGTGAAAGAACTTGAAGGGCAGGATTGCCTTCTCACTGACAGCTAGTTATCTTCTGTACATAGTCTCTTCTGTATCCCAGTCTTGCTTAGTTGTTCTTAGCCTGTATCTTCCCATTTTCAATTGGTGGGAGTCTCTCTTGCTGTTTTCTGAATGTCAATATTCAGTGATTGTTAGTGTGTCTTTTGACATAGTTGGCCTTTTTTTCAGGCACCCCTATTTTTTCAAATTTTTTGAGCTTGGCTTCTTGTTTAACAGAACAGGGAACATAATATAGAAGGCAAACGGAAAAAAAAAATCCATAAAGTATTTACCTT
>NW_009220823.1:0-15112 GCF_000690835.1 Fulmarus glacialis | reverse complement strand
GTGTCGCGAATGAGTGGTTTAGAGGCTGCACCACCACAACTGGGTTTGATCATTGCCTGAAATATATCAATTTGTTGGATAAATAGCCTCTCGGCGTCTCTTTGCAGCATCTATGTCTTATGCATATAGAGTTGCTGTATATCACTGGCTTCTCATGAACATAGAGTGAACAAAGACCATCTCACATAAAACTGTACATGCAGAAGATCTTTAAAGATTTTTTTAGGCTTGGGCAGGTAATGAAGTGCCTGCTATCAGCCAATTCTTTCTCCCTCTCTGCCACGCTGAAAATTAATCTCTGGAGGAAAAACACATTTCTGATGTGTGCATACTTCTTAAAAATGATTTGAAAAAAACTGAATCAGCATTTTTGGCTCTGAGATGTCATTACCACTCCACGAAGGTTGTAATTACAGAAAATTTTTCCAGTTATTCTAAAACCACAGAGAAATAAAACACAGTCCATGCCTGGTGTTGGACAATTGTGAGCTGGCATCATTTAACCATATCATTCTAGAATATTTTTGTAGTGTTTTCTATTCAAGCCACTTTGATCAACAATACAGTTGATGTAATAATTAAAGCTAGTTATCAACAACAGAAAAATACACTACTTTGAAAGGGAGGTGGTAAATAGAAAAAGTAATTTTCATATTCTCTGGTGAGATAGTGTAGAAGATCTACTTTTTTATTGAATAAGTCATGATTTAAAATAATTCACCTGATAATGTTTTTATGTGTAGGTCTAATAATAATAATACTACTTTCTAAAGTAATTAAAATGTACAGTGAGTTTTATATAGGCTAGTCAACAGTAAATAAGATTTTAGATAATAATACTACTGTAGAAAGTAATTATTACTTTCTAAAGTAAAGTTATTACTTTCTGTAATAATAATTATAACTCTTTTTACACTTCGATTAAATGTACATCTTTTTATTACTTCAGTGACTTTTACTGGTGAAATGTTGGGGAACACAGCTATTTATTCAGACAGTAGTTTTTTCATACAACGTATGCAACAAATACGTTTTTTTCGATCAGATGTTTTGGATGGTTATGTGTAAAGCATGGTGTTTGTGGTGGATTTTATTTTCTGGGTTTTTTTTGATCAAGGTAAAGTTGAAAGATCACTCATTACGTAACACGATGCCAGATGGTAAGGCACTAAACCTGAGCCTAATCTGCCATCTGTAAAGGTGAGTGCTAACAGTTTTGGAAGGCTGGAAAGCTCATGTAATTGGAAACGGGTTTAAAGCATTTTACTTTTAGGTCACCAATTCACAGCTGATACAGCTGGGTAATAGCTGAAAAAGCTATCCCCATGTTGTGGAAGGCTGCAGTCTTAATAAAATACTGTTAATAGTCCTAGACGAGGCAACAAGGATAAATAACTGTATCACAATCTAGACTTCAATATCAATAAGGAGCAACATCCCTTCATGCAAGGGTTGTACAGGAGTGGGCTGAATGACCTGCACTTCTCAAAGGTTCTTCTAACAGGAGTGGATTAAATGGTAGGAGGAAAGCACTAGGGAGAAAAATCTGTTTTGGGAAAGCAAGCCGATTAGTCTGTAGACGCTAGTTTAAATCAAGAGTTACTTTTCCTCTCCTGAGAACACTTAGACATTTTTACCCTTAGGTGTGAATGATTTCCATTTACATTGGATCATAGTTAAGCAACTTCATCTACAAAGTGTCGCTAATAAAATATTTGCAAAATAGCTAGCAATGGAAAGAGCCAGTTATAAACATGCTGCAAATATTTATTGAATGTCTCTATTCCAGGTGGCAGACAGGTGTGAATTGTTACTCTCAACACCAGTCCCATAACTTCACAAAACTCCTCTCTCTGCGCTTGAGCAAATACTATATTTAGGGTGACAAAAAATGGTTACTAACTGAGCTAGTGCATAGCTTTGTATGAAATGTTTTATGTTAATATTAAAAAAACCAAACCAAAACAAACACACACACAAAAAAAGGGCAAACAAGAAAAACTCCTTTTCTACATATGAAGGGTGCTCTTCAGGTGTTTTTAGTACTTTTAAACAACTCAAATAAATAAAATGAGGATGGCCTAGGCAGCTGATCTTTTTTTTCATGGTTTTGGCTCCTGTGCTTTTTCTGTGGTGTAACAGTCTTGGGAAGATTCCTGATCAAAGAAAATAGGTCCAAATATTTTTTTATTTTTAGGGTTTTTTTTGCTTGTTTAACATATCATATCCTAATCCATAGAAATCTTAGTAATCAGCATTGATTTTATTTTTATGCCTTTCTAAACCTTTTATTCTAGTTATTTCCATATCCTTGCTCACCCTGGACCCCAAGTGTCCCTGGGGTATGTGAGCATGATCCGGCATGTCCTGATTAACGTGCAGATGTCAAGAGGCTGCTCTGGGCCCTGTGAGGCAGCTATTTGTCAGCACGTCAGCTCTGGAGAGAGGCCCCTGTCTGCTCAGTGTCGCTTGTTGTGTCAAATACCAATTACTGGGATTCACTCTATATACATCTATGTGTATTTGCATATATACTTTTTTTTTTAATATATATAAGGACTCAATATCTCTATATATTTAGGCTGACTGCTTGTATATTGCACAGCAATAGCTGTCTCTTTGGAAGCTTGAACTACAAATTTCTCTCTGTCATCCTTCAATACAGCCCTGACTCACACTGCCAAAAGCTGACCTCATGAACAAAATTTTCCTAGAAACAAAGAAAAATAAAGTAAATAATAGCTGAGGACCATTACAGTTTTAAGAATGAATGGCTTTATTGTTTGGAATGATTGCAAATTTATTGCTTGTCTTTAGTAGTTCTTTGGTAGATGTTACCTAGACAATGATAAAAGAAAATTGCATGATGTAGTCAGGGTACATGTTTTATTGGTGGGGGGGAAAAAACCCCCTGCTTTATTTAGAATGAAAGTCATTAGAAAAATATCTTAGTCTTTATAAATTTTTTTTTTTTCTTAGAATGTATATGTTTTTGGTTATTTTTTGTTTCATTGCTAGTAAATTTGGGGGCTTGCCATTCTGCCTGGCCAGAACAAATGAAGTTGAATATCTTGCACTTCTATGCTAGAATGAGATGATCTGCTTAAGGTTCAGATTTGGTTGTACAGCTAAACTATAGAGGTAAACTAAATATACTAGTGGAATTAAGACCAAAGTGTTTCTAATGCCAGGAGAAGTGAGGCTCCAAGACTTTGTTTGCATAATGAAGAAGTTACTTTTCTGTTCTGAATGCAGCCCCAAAGACTTTACAAACATACTTGTTTTTTGTTTTTTTTTTTTAATTTGAAAATGTAAATTTATAATGACTGCTGTGGTAGGAATTTACCTGTCTCTGGAGTAAAACAGAGCTATGGGATAACATTGAACTACAGTAGAGAAGTAATTTAGAGTATAAGTTGAATAAAGGTCTTAGTGACTGGAAAGAGAAAACATGAAAACAAAAGCTTTGCTTGACTTGAAACATGTGCGAACCAGAAGCATTAAAAATCCTACACAGTTAATAGAACACTACTAGCTAGGTATAACCTCTCGCATTATGAGTTAGTAGTTATAGTTAACCTCCCAAACATTAGTTATATTTCTAACAGTGAACAACGTTGAGGTCCAAATAATTCCGAAGCTGAAAATTGCTTATTTTAACCCAAACAGTTTTCTTCATCTTACTAACCAATCTACTGGTTAAGGTTCATGCCAATGCTGCTAAACCTGAATTACCAACATTTTTCACAAAAATAGAGCACAGAAAAATGGATACTGGGACCACTTCAAGTTAGTTTAAAACAAAATTCTTGGTCTGTTGGTTTTTTTGGTTTTGTTTTTCAAAGGTGATAGTTGACATCTAGAGCTTCAAAATAAATTCCAAATAAAATTAAAAAAAATTAGAGTAGAACTTTGTTAGGAGACACTGCACTAATCAATGCAACTTAATATTTTATATAAAAAATATTTTTAAATGCTCAGGTATTTGGCCTTATAAAGAATCTTCTGCTAAATATTGCTGACAAGTAGGAGTAAGGATTGTTTGTTGTATATGAATTATAAGCAAGAATTAACAGACTAAGTGGCACTTGTCAAAGAATTAACAATTAAAAGGATTAATTAACAATGAAACACTAAATTAAAAATGAAAATGAATAATTAATGATTAAAAGGAAATCCTCTGAGCTGGAAGTAATTGGAGGCTAGTTGTATATGAAAGGGAAGCAGCCATGTATGTTTGCCCTGGTTTTACTTTACACTAAGTACCCTTCATCGGTGCTGAAAACAGTAGTGGAGCAGATGGGCTCTTGATTGGGACCACTTTTCTAGTTCATGTGTTTTAAGGAAGAACATTTTTGCATCTCTTTCGTTTTTTCTAACCAGGATGCTTACACACTCCCAATGTCTGTCACTGAATGAATCTGAGTTTCTTCCAAGTATATAGTCTGCGAATATACAGGAAATGGGAAGTACTGTTACTCCATTTTACAAATTCAGAACTGAGGTACAGAGGGGTGAATTATGTTGTCTTTGGGAAAGGAGAGAACTGAACACAGGGTTCTTGTCCAAATTGCCCCAAGCAGTTTTGCCTTCTTTGTTTGTTTGTTCTTGCTTTTTTCGTAAACATGCTACACAACGCAGAATGCCCACACAGTGCTGCGAAGAGGATTGACTGAGGTGAGGACCTATGCTGGCATAGAGGACGTTCAGTCAGCAAAAGACTGGTGCTCTTATAGTCTTGTTTTGAGCTTCATGTCTTCAGATGACTATGATACAGGGGAGATGATCCAGTGAAATAAAAACAAGTAGGTAGTAGACTTACATAGCATGCACTTCTCATCTCTTATTTTTGGAATCATGTTTATTGGTGTTCTACTGCATTAAAATCTGTGGCTAGTAAAGAATGATGACTGTGAGTTATAACTCACATGTCAGAAGGGAATGAAAGCTCATTGAAAGGAAGTCAAATAGCCAAATGATGTATAGATACCAGAAAATACCATCCTGTATATCAACATTCGATTCTAAACGTTTATTTTAGTCGGATGGAGTTTGATGTGACAGCTAGAAAATGAAAAAAGATGCTCAGACTGACTGAAGGATAATAAGTGACAAAATTACATTTTTTCAGGATTGATTTGTAAGCATTTAATGAATTTGCCTTTACTTTATCTTTCACATTTTTCTCTGTATAGTATTAGAATAATAAATGTTAAAAAAAATCAAATTCCTAATTCCTTGTGTTTGGGGGGAAATGTCCCATTGAAGAACTGTCATCAGGCTGAATTGCTGTGTGAAGAACAAAACATTTGATTTTCTAATACTTAACATCCTGTGAGCTAAATAATCACTAACTGGTATTAAAATGTAAAGACTAGAAAACCTTTTCCATTTCTTGGTACGCTTCATAATTTTCTTAAAAGTAGATGTTCTGCTTTCATTTAATACAAGAGCAATTACTTAGAGATTTAACTGGAAATAGAGGAAGGTGGACTGGAATTGAAATTTCAGGTTCCTCCAGGGTCTGGAACTGATCCCAAAATGTGTATTTTTAAGCATCCTTTCAGAATGCTGTTAGGGAGAGGGACTTGGGAAGATGGTACTTACGATTTTGCAGCTTGCTATGGTGAAAACTTCCACCCGCTCCTATTACACAGTTTTTCAAAATCACTAGCAGTAAACATAGAAAGGATGTTTGTTTTGAAATGTTTGATCTGCCTCTGCATAGGATTGAAATACAGAAACTAAAAGAACAGAATTTCCCCCCCCCCCAGCTTTAGACAGCTGTGCTGACTCCTAGTTTTACAAAGGTATCCCACAAAATTAGCTGAGCTGCAGATCTTTACACATAGAAAAGATGAATCCCATCCAGGGAGCCCTAAGTTCCTTTTCTGCTGAAATACCAGCTTTGGCTGTGGCTTATCTATTCCAAGTACTCGCATGTGAGCTTCTCTAGAGCTGTCAAGTGCTCAAGTCCTCTCAGTAAACCTGGCAAATCATGAGTGCAGTTCTTGCAGCCCTTGCTGTTGTTCAGTGGTGTGGGTTACCTGTTCCAGCAGGATCATTGCATTTAGTTCTGTGTCCTGCCTTACCACAACCCGGTCAGTCTGCCTGTGACTCTCTGCTCTGAATTCACACCTTCATTTTTGGTTAATGTTCAGTCTGGACCAAGACTGGGAAATGCTCAAACGGAGTATTCATCCACATGGTTAATTGGCACGAAAGGTACGTTTTTGATAGAGCTGGCTACCTTGGATATTGACTAAATGGCCATTTTCCACTTCAGTATCAAAATGTTCTATGTAGATAGGCTACATTTTTAGACCACTAAAAGCTTGGAATTACTTTAAAAAGTTATTATTTTTTTGTTGTGGCTTACCTGGAATATTTACAGCTGTTGTAGAGCTGTATGTGATAAAGTTATTGTTTGCAAATTTATTACGGACTTTTCATTTTTAAATAAGAATAGTGTCATTTCTACTTTGTGCAAAGCCATACTTCTTCCTTTACTCTCTTGCACTTCTTACCACATGACATAATATTTTCATGGTTGTTTTCTAAAAGTTTTATAAAAAAGTTTTAAATCAAACAAGTATTCCTTGTTTTTCTCATCGTGATTGCTCTCACAGAAGTGCAAGGGCCATGTTAACCAGCTGGCTAAGAATCTGGCTTTCTTGATTCAGTGAAATAAGCAGTCTTGCAAAGTGTACTAAATTCAGCAGAGCATGAAACATCAAAGTTACTGGGAGCCTGAGTTCTGGACTCTGATATTTCATTAGCATATCTTCTTCATTTATGAGTTTAACCTTATGTTGTAAGATTGAAATCCTTGAATGTGTCACTGTGGATACAAGTTTCTCTAGAAACTCCTGATGCTGAGACAAACTTTCCCTAAATTCAAAAACCAGCTGGAATACTCAATTACATTTGATTTGTCTGTTGATTAGACAGAGCAGTTGGAGAACAATCAGAACCTCCTCCTGAGTGTCGCTATGTCCATTGTCACTCTGTATGGCTGTAGCTTTCGCTCGAGTACTTGAGAGGGAACGAAGAAGGAGGTGAGATCTCAGTGACAGCAGCAGCAACCTGGCACTGGAAAAGTTAAATAAAATAAAATGTACCCAGTCTCAGACTCTCTCTTCTGAGGGCATTAAAAATATTTTACTTGGGTTTGGTTGGGGTTTGCCATATTTTCAGTATGTGTGCATTTTGCCATCTCTTTTCATTAATAATCAGGGTGGTGAAACTTTAGATAATGTTTTGAAAAATATATCTTCCTGTAGCAGAGAGAGAAGCTGATGTGAACTGAAGTGCAAATCATTTGTTTGAAGCAGCAATAGAAAATGTGATAGTAATTGTGGCAACAATGATGGAAAAGGCAGGGTGAGAAGTTACATGATCTATTTTATTACTCTGCTATTTTATTGCTCTGGGAAGTAATTAAGTATTCTCTCCTATTCTGCCCCCCAACCTATCATGAATTCTGTTGTAATTTGTGAAATTTCTATTGTCTGGTAGCGTGCAACAGCAGCCTGTGCAGTCGAGTTAGTGTGTGTGCAGATGTTTATACGTTATGCCCCCCTGTGGCAAGGTTCTCCCTCTTGTTTTTCTCTACACAAGATGAAGCAGATTTTAAACATGGGTATTCTTGATAATTCTTTCTGTCCTAAGAATCTGGAGCCAACTAAGCTTTGAAGGTTTCAGAATTTCCCAAAGCTTTATAAGTTTTATTAGATGGAGGTCTGAAACAAAACTATTATCATATTCCTGTCAAGGATATGACAGGAATTTATTTTCTCTATAAATATGAGTATTTTAATTTTTCCTCAGATCTTAACGATACCTTCTTCTTTTCAGAGTTACCTGAATAAGATGTTGATAAATAAGGGGTTGGGCTTATCTAATGATTGTGCTATTATCTGCCTAGAAAATATGATCAGTTTAAAATGCTAGTATAATTCACTAGTGCACTACTGTAATTCAGTGAAATAAATCCAATGACTCTTGCTGTCAGAAAATTGCAATGAAGGCAGATTAACTTGTGCACCGAGGCTGAAGGTTTTTCAGGGGAAAAATCCTCCTTCGTGCTCCAATTAAACGGGCCTGGCTCAGTAATGTTTCAGTGAGGAGAGACAGAACATAGCATACTGTGCTATTATGTGCTTTAGGTGAAGAAGAGAGTCAAATTGGTTTAAGTATTACATTTTCTGCTCATTTCATGGAGTTCTGTATTTGCCGATGAATTGTCTTTCCACAGGAAAGATAATATTGCATTCATTTTCTCTTCAGACCTCTAATGCTGAAAAGATGCCTCAAGTAAAACAAATTTATTTGAATGCATGTATCTAGCAGTATTCATCCAACAGAAAGCAAAGCCAAATGTCACATATATTTTATGTAGTGATGTTGTTGTAGCTAACGATGGTCTAAGGACAATAAGCTGACTAGTGAAGTTTGAAAAGTTAGCGTTTTGAAAATACAAGTGTTTCTTCAGCTTTATAGTAGACTGTCAGCAATGATAAAATGAGAAAAATACCTAACTTGACACAGAGGTTTCGCTACTCTGGTGGTGAGGACTCTCTAGGATAACCACTGTAGGATTCCTACAGTCAATTCACAAAGCAGGGCACGTTCTCCATCTAATGTTCAAAGTAAACGTCAACCCCAAGCGTATGAGAATCATCATGCACTACAACAACACACAGGAGCTCTTCCGTCCTCAAGGACTAAACCCAAGACTTTGTCCACACAGCAGGGAATTAAACATCTAAGCAATTACCATATGCTGATTCTGGTGGTAGTGTTGGTAGTATTTGCTAGTATTCACACAATATTACTGACGTTCTCCCCCCCTCCCCCCCATTCAAACTTGTTTGGGTTTCACTACATAGAGAGGCTAGAAATAAGCACCAGTAATGAATCATAAATCAAGAAACAGTCATAATGAAACAGAAAATTTCTTCAGGCTCTTGCTAAGCTTCTCCTTCCAGTGAGTTTTCCTTAAACTGCTATATCCTATTGTAACGTACTATTTTAGGGTGGGGAAGAGCTGCGTGGCACTGTCCAAAAAGATGCGGGCAAACAATGATTACAATTAAAAATTACAATTTTCTGGTCTGTTGAGATAGAAGATTCTGTGCAATGGCTGAATTGCAATAAGGAATTCCTAGAAGCAGTTAGCAAAAGACAGGCATGAATTGAATTTTGTGGTGAATAAATGATCTCTTTTTTTTCTGTTTTCTAGGTATAGCAAAATTTTGTTATATCTCTTCAGTATGTTAAGTATTTAGAAACTATAATAATGTAGATGATATAAGAAGGTGAATGGAAAAAGCAACTGTACTGTGTGCATAAGCTCCATAAATACTATTTTATAAGAAAGTCAAAGAACATAAAATGGTTATATTACAACTAGAACTCTTTGTTGAATGTAAACATGATGAAAGGTAATAGTGCCATTTTCACCTAGTGTTCTTGCAAGAATTTGGAGGGAAGAAATGTTTTAAATTAAACACTCCTTTTAAAAAAAATAAAGAGTTGCAAGAACAGTTTCTGAGAGTTAGGTGCAAAACAAGTATTTTGAAAAATTACCTGCCTCCGCAGGTTATGGTCTTAAGTGCTTTTGTGCTAAATGGAAAAATCAATCAAGGAAGGTTTTGAAACCAGTGTGTTGAATGGATGTCAAAACGATAGGGCAATATCAAGGACCTAGCAAATACAATTGGAGTCAATGAGGCTTTCCAACTCCTTGTTAACAATCCCTCTTCTTTCTTTATAGTTATATTTGGACTGTGTTTTCTTGGTTTTTTTCTTTTTTATAGAGAAGTGCTTAAGTTCATCCTTTTATTGCTTCTTATGGTGATGCTGGTGGAATCTCCAGTTAACAGTCAGTCAAGGCTATCTGACATCAAAACCCAAGAGTCTCAAGAGAAAAATTCTTAGTATTACATAAAATGTGGAAAATACACCAAAAAAAAGTATGTGGACTAATTTTCAAACAGTATTAGGGAAGCTGAGCTCTTGGGGAAAAATGACTGCTAATGTGACATTGGAGCTGCTGGCTGCATGGCTATAGCTTCTTTGTGCATTTTAGCAGTTGCAGGTGAAGCCTGGAGTACTCAGTTTTGGCTGAATCTGAAAGGACTAACGTACAGTTTGTCTTCATTTCTGCTTGGACAAATTTAGGATCTACTTACAATAAAATCAAAATGTATTATCAATAAATGAAAACAGCTACAAAACAGCTACGTTTATCGACTCTTCATACATAAATTCATTTTCGGTAAAAACCTGCTTTATTTTGTCTAAGTCCCTTATGTGTAATATAGCTGGGGGTTTACTGCCATGGTGGGTCATCTTTTCAGTAGCAACTGCTTCAATGGCTTGCAAGATATGGACTAAACAGGGATGAATACTTACAAATAGTTGGAACAGAGGTTCTTGAAATGTCGCACATACTGAGCTGCTGATTTATTGAACAGCTTAGAAAGAGCAATGGTGTAATGGGCAGTATGTTTCATCCCGTTTTCTTTGATCCAGTCTTGCTGAAGTGAGTGACTGCTTGCCATTTGCAAACAAGATGCAGTCCCTGAAGTTGCACAAGCAAGGCTTTTATTTAAGTTCAGTATGAATTTAAGCTGAGGGAGGAGTGCGTAATGGAGCATTGTCTATTTGGGATTGCCAGGAAAACTGATGCTCTGCCCTGCTTCTGTTTATGTTAAAGCCTCATTTTAAAGGGCAATACCTGATTGCTCTTCAAAGCTATGTTGGTTAGAAATCCCATTTGGGACTCTGAGAGGATCACAAGTACTTTTCATGAAGGACACAAATGATAAAACTATAAAAAGGTATTTTCTTCAATTACAGTATTTGACTTGTTACAATTTGACTTGTTAACATTTAACTGATGTCAGCTGAAATACGAAGAATGAAATTGCTACCTTGTTGAAAGTTGATTCTAATTATTGTTTCTGCACTTGACCATGTTTGTTACACATTTGCTTTTTGCTAAGAGATGGTAAGTTAAAAAAATCAAAACAGGAATACATTTTTAAAATAATAAGTACGTCGTACTTTTATAAATGTCTTATACCCATTCTTATTTTCATGAATATAAGATTTTGAAAGCCCCAAGAGAAAAGATTTAAAAGCCTAAACTTTTTCAGAAGTTGTCAAATTCTCTGTGTTCCCAAGCAAAGGAATTTTAAGCTAATTAAACGTTTATTTATGGCAAATCTGTCACTGATACAAGACTGAATCCTTTCTCCTAACTTTTGGCAGCTTTAGGTTTTCTTTGGTTTTTTGAATTCTTTTTGTGTTTCGGAGGAGAGCAGAGAATGTTAGAGAACGAGTATTGTGAAGGGGAAAAAGTAAAATATATCTCTGATCTGATTTTAGAAAATGGGCAATTTTTGAAGTTGCTCAGAGATCTGGGATGTTACAATAAATTCTGGGGCTGCTGGATCAACAGGTGATAAAGTCAAATGCAGATGATAAATTTGTTTCAGACAGGACTGTGCAATTTATCGCTTGGACATAGGCTCCAAAAAAAAAAGTGTATTTCTGTATAACATAGAACATACACTGGACAATAGTACAAATTGCATGAATATTGAGCATGTAAAATGCTGTACTTGGAATTATAATTTGAAAATACATTTGGGTGCTGCTAAGCACTAACACAGTGCATTTGGTATTCTTGGATGGATTCTTGCCCTTTTTCTCCCCTAAAATCACTAATTATTGAAGATACGTGTTTTGCATATATAATCAGAAGAATATAGAAGAGGTACTTTCAAGAGGTCGGAAAATAGTTTCAGTCAGTTGGAACTGATAAAGTCAATTTTACAGACAAGAATGATGTAGAAAAATTTAGTAAACATAGACTGGTTTGTTTATATAGAGTTTGCTGTCCTCATCACTGCCTTATACAGTTTCCAAATACGCTTTTTTCCTAATTACATAATCTTCATGGCTTTTTTTTTTTGTCATGTTAGATAATCCCTTGGAAATTGTGTTGTTGATCTGTTCTGATACCTCTGACTTTGGCAGGATAAAGTGAATACATAAACATTATTTTCTGCAGGACAGTACAGATATACAAAAAATACCTACTAGTGAAGAAAAAAACTGACAGTTCTGTTGTTGCAACAGAATAGATTCATACCAAGACACTCGTAATACGTTCAAGCTACAGATACAATGGCAAATTTTGTGATGATTTCATAGCAAAGCAAATATCTTCTTAAGACTGATTTTTTTTCAAGGGAGACAATAGAAACATATTCCCTACATTGCTAGTTTACTAATTTCTCATTAATTTTGTTGGTTAGATTAATGAATGTCCTGAGACTTTTTGTTTTCTCCTATGTCATCTTATATTCTACTATTGCAGGTGTGATTAATAAATATGCAGCAGCATACATCAGTATTATAATAGGCATTTTATTAATTTTAGTATGGGTTGTGGCATTCTAATTTTCCAAGGTAGAAATACCAGTGAACAATCACAAGGGAAGTTTTGTCTCTGAAATACAATGTATTCAATGTCCTTGGCTGCCATTGAAATTGCGATCTTGAACATGCAGAAAACTGTGGAATGGAGAGAATAAAATAATGGTTGCATCACTAATAAAAGAGATGCCACATTTGGGATGTTCACTGGTGCAGGAAACAAGGGCATTTCATTTCAGTTCACCTTAATAATTCAAATCTCAGCTGTCAATAGGTATACAGTTCTCCTTGTAAGTCTCTCTATGAACTGCTAAAGTATAAAGGAATCAAAGTCGATGAGGAAAGAAGAGGTTTGAAAGCTGCTTTCATCTGAGACGTTATTTGGATATTGAACTGTGTAAACTAATTATTTTGCCTTTCTATCACCTCCAAACTTTCCATCCCTTAAGAACTTACAGAGTCATGACTGTGACTCCTAACCCTTCATTTTGATTCCTTTAAAGGAATCTCTTAGCACAGAACTTAGAGCATCACATATGTAGGGTCAGAAGGGACCTCAGGAGAGCGTCTAGAGCATCTTCTTCAAAAACAGGATCTTGTACAGTCTTGACATATTTGAAATTTAGACCTCAGTTCTGTGTTCCTCTTTTTAATTGGGAAAACATTAAAACAACTCCTCCTCGAGTTAAATGACTGTTTCATGGTGCAACTTTCAAAAAGTACTTCCATTTACAGTTTGTCTTTCATAGCACTCAGGTAGCTTAATTTATATCTTCCGTAGGCACATCTATGTTTCTGTTGAAACAAGAACAAGAGGTTGCTAGGCTGAGCTACAAAAACATTTTTCTTAAATGCTTCCACTTGAGTCAACAGGTCTATGTCAGTGCAAATGGGGGGAGTAGCTCTGAAGAGAATTTGACTGTGATTTGGAATTAGGAGTGATGGATTTCAGTAACATGAGTTGAAAGCATTCAGAAACCTGGCTGATTTTCCAAATATATAGGACTGTAATTAAGGCCTCATATATATTTAAAAAAAAAAAAAAGAGGATTTCATTTAGTATACTCTGATATTATTACTGAATTTAACAATTGAATGAAATTATGTTCTGGCCCTGATAAAAGTCTGTTGTGATGTAATTATGGTTTGTTTGCAAAGTAAACACTCAAAAGACAGCATAAAGTCTTATAACATACCAGTCGCTTTTATTTTGTTCCTTGTATAGTCATCATGTGTATCAGAGAGGTGAAAGCAGACAAAAACCCATACGAAACCTCCTTCAAACAAGTCTGAGATCAAATTAAAGTTGTTTGGTCAACCTATATCCAAAATAATCATCACTTCATGTAGATTTTACTCCGATCTCCTATTATTTTTATCTGTCCGAAAGCTGTTCTCTTCAGTCAGCTCTCCCACCCGACATCTTTTTACCAAATGCTTCTGAGGTTTGCATACTGGAGATGCCTTTGCATACTGGAGACTGCCTTTCTACCAGCACAACTGCTGGAGGGTGTGGGTTAGCTCCCGTCCCGAGGCGGGACCTAAAACGGCTCCCCGGTAAAAGAGCAAGTCTTACCCCGAGTTTGTTTTCTCTCACGCACTGAGGACAGCTGTTGCTGCTGGGAACGTGCTGTATTCAGCAAGGTTTTGGCTGATGGAAGCTTAGGCTGCCTCTCCCTTGTTCCCATTGATTTAGCTCTTTCAGAAGCCATTAAGTATTTTCAACAATTTGTCTTTCTGTTTTTCTTTTCTTTATGGTTAATAACAGTAAGAACATTTTGTATTCGGCAGCGGTACGATTTTATTTTGCAGTGCAGTAGTCAGATCGTTTTGAAAGTTTCACAAGCCACAGTCCTGAATGACAGAGGGCATTATCTTAAACAGAGGATAGCCTTCAGCCTCTGCCTGTCCCTACCAGGCCTCTCTGCAGCACCTTCAGCAGCTTCCCCTCCAGCAGCTCCCCCCCCCAGCCTCTTTGGCTAGCGGCAGGCTCTCTTCTGCAGAACATTCCTGTGCCCTCATTGCCTTGGCAGGTGTTTTGTATGAAGAAATGCAGTGAAGAAGGCAGAAAGTCTGTATCTCCCCAAAATCAAATAGAACTGCAAGGACTCATGAGGCTGTCATTGCTGCCAGCCTTAAGGATGGCAGAAACAAAGAAACCCGGTTCTTCAGGCTCCACTTTCTTGGTCCCACTCCCCTATCCCAAGTCTCTCTCCAGTTCTTCTCAGATTTCCTGTCCCCCTCCTTCCACAAGCTATAAACCTGTGATCAAATCGGTAATTTAGGGCAGCATTGAGAAGATCCTATGGCAGTGAAAATGTCTATGAAGCTTTGCTTGTCTTTGAGCATTTGTCCATGAGCTAATAGTGAATATTATGTTGCAAAGTGGGTGGACAAAAGGCAAAATGTTTCTGGCAGAAAGACAGGAAAAAATGGGCATTTTTGTTTTGATTAAAAAAAAAAAACAAAAACGATTGCGGGACTAAGAACTGTAAATGGCTAAACAATGTATTAATTTATTCAAGCTGCAGAGATCATATACATTTGTCTCTAAGACAGCTCTTTGAAATAGGATCCTATTACTGCCTTGTGTCCTCTTTTTCAGTGTGGAAGGGCTGGAAATAGGAGAGAGGATGACAGTGCTGCAAAAAAATCTTAC
>NW_009220822.1:0-13596 GCF_000690835.1 Fulmarus glacialis | reverse complement strand
AGCCGGCGGGGTGATAGCCGGGGCCTTCTGCGAATTGAGGGTGAGAAATGGAAAAAGAGGGTTAGAAAGTCGTTTCCATTCTGCTGAACTTTTGTTTTCTGACCGATAGAGGCCGGTAGAGGACTGTGGGGAAGGAAAGTTTATAGCCAGCAGCACCAGGATGGACTTCCCTGCTACCCAACCAAAACCTGCTGCCGATGGTAAAATCATCTACTATCCCCCTGGAGTGAAGGAGATTACGGACAAAATTACCAACGATGAGGTGGTTAAACGGTTAAAGGTGAGCAATCCTGACCACCATCCCTTTCCCTGCAACTTTTGCTTCTTAAGGTAAACATTTCATCATGGCAAAGGAAAACTGCCAGAGGACTGTTTCCTTGTCATAGTTGAAACGTCTCCTTCTTGCCTGCGGACTTTTATGAGAATACCCCTTCTTTGCTTTTCCTTAAAAGAGGAGGAGTCATTTTTGTAATTTGTGACTGTACTCTTGCGAGTTCTCTCAAAGCCAGAGTTGCTACATTAAACTGCTAATTTGTACATGAAATGCATCCACAGTTTTGAGGAGAGGTCTGAAGTGGAATCATAAGTAATAATTGCTGGATATGTTACTGAAAATTTTTGTTGGTAAGCTAGAAGGTTTTTGTGGGTTCCAGCACTTTGAGCAAGCATAGTTGAGCAGGGGAAAAAAGTAGATGTAGTTAAGGGTATTCTTGACTGAAAAGATAGAACTGTTGATAAACAGCGAAGATGAATTTCTGGAGTTTGTAGATGGAATTTTGAAATTGTTTCATATGTAAAACCTGCCTCAGATTTTGCGATTTGATATGATACATATAGTTTCTTTCCTATTCAGTATAACTGGTGCTTGGCAAAGTTGCTAAATTTTCATAAGGAAAAGGGACTGTTAGAAAAGCATCTTCTCTGCTTGCTTGATAGCATCCTGGGGGATTGTGAGGCTTATCCCTGTTTTTTATTTTATTAATCCCTTTTTCCACTGGGAATATGAAATGCTACTGTGATACAGTAGTATTATTTCTTAACTCTATGCTGAAAATAGAGAATAAAGTTGAGCATTGATCAAATATTGGCACAGCTCGTTTGTTAACACCATGGTCTTTGGACCAGAAAGTTGTCGTAACCTGGGATTTGGTCCTATGCCCAGGGTGGAGATACAGTAATACTTTTTTAGAGATCAGAAATCTCTCATCTGATGATCTGTTTCTCATCACAACAGTGACCCCCACAAAGATTGAAAAATAGAAATCATGGTCTTGGCTAGTCAGTTAGTATATCAAAAAACCTCTTATCTATAAATGTGAAGAGAATGTAGGCTTTGTGCATTGCTTTCAAAGCAGCAAGGCACGTGTCAGTTGTTTCTTTGAAAATGAGCCTTGTTGTCCAATTACAGTTTTGAAAATTATTGAATGGACAAGTCCAGCCTAGTATTTTCAAAACTCCAGTGAAATATTGCCAGTTACAGGAGAAGATCCTCGAGTTTTGGTTATTTGGACAGAGACCTTGAATCGAAGTCTGTGTGGAATGGGGAGAAGTGTAGTTTTGAGGTGCTCATTGAAGTGGGTATTTTATTTTGTCCCAGTTGGAGAACTTGCAATGGTGAGCTTGCCATTCCTAGATAATAGGAATAATACAATTTCAAAGTCATGCATGTATGTTTTGTTGAATTCACATGTGTGTGTTAGAGATTTCAGGCTAAGGGCAGATTTTTTTTTTCTGTAATATTTTTTTTATGAACTACTGTTAAGGAATTCAGATGACCTCAAGACTGTAGACTAACTTTAAATGGGAACAAAGACTTTGCTAGTGGAGCTATCATCACTGAGACAACAGAGGAGGATTTTTCTTATCTTATTGGTACTGTTTAATCTGAGTTTGAGAAATTTTTTTTGTCAGATATTGACTTTACTGAAGCATCAAGATGATCAGAAGTACTGTACACTTTAGAACTAAACCAACAAGTATTTTTTCCCTTATGTTTTTGTATAGACATGTATATAATCTTTATTTATGAAATCCAAATCTTTATATCAACTTGATTTATAAAAACAAATTCACTTTGGCATGTGGAATATTATGATGATGCAGTGTTTGGGATGGAAATGCTTGAAAAAGTTTTGTTCGAATTAAAATATAACTTTCCACAATTTTAAATATGACTTAATGTTAAAAGCCAGCTTTAGCAGAATGTACGAATTCGGGCATGAAACAATCCTTGAAACTAGTTTTTTTGCCTTCTTTTTGGCCATGCATGATCTAAAGATGCTCTGTGTGTCTCCTACAGAAGATACATGTGTAACTCAGTGTTTTGGCCACAAGGCTTTGGGTCACTTCCTCCAAATTTTTGTTCTTTTAGCTTACTGAAGTCACGGTCGACTTAATTGATTACAAATTTGTGTCCTTATTAGCAACTTTTCTGATATCACATCTGTATTTCTGTGTCCAGACCTCTTCTCGTAATGAAGGCTTTTCTTATTATTGGAACTTGAGACGTTCTGGGCACCTGTCCCAGAGTGCCTGAGCAGCAGCTTTTGTGCCAAGGACTTCTAAAAAGAGTGTTTTTCTGTCCTTTCCCTCCTTCTGCTTGGGGTTGTGTGTAATAAAATGTAGGCCAGATTCATTTACAGTGTTTTGATGTATCTGTATGATAACATTAGTACTGTCCTGAAAATGTAAGTATTGAGTATTTTAAAATCAACATGTACCTTCTGAGTGATGTAGAAAAGAAAAGCCTCTGGACTGCATATGTATGATGAATGAAACACCAGTTCAGGTGCTTAATGGAGTCAAAGGTGGTTTCTGGTGTGTTAGATTACATTGATGGGTTGGTGCCTTCTTGGAGTGGGACAGTTTGTGATGTGTAATTTCAGCTATTGAAGAAGTGATTTTAACTGTGGTGTGCTATAGCTGGGGGCAAGCGTCCGTTTAATAGATCCAATTAAGTTTAACCAAACTAGGCAGCTAGCACGTAGCAGAGAGTTGAGGCTTACTGTACTTTGACCACAAAATGATTTTTTTAATTTTTTTTTTTTTTTTTTTTTTTTTTGCTAATGTTCCTCTTTACAGTGCAGCTGTTCAAGTTATATAGTGATTGGTTTCAGGGCTGTAAGTCAAATGCTTGTCAATTTAGGAAGGCTTGGGGGGAGAGGTAATAACTTTTATTTAACCAAGCGATAGAAGTGGAAAACAACAAACAATTCTAAGGCACCCAAGTAGTTCTTCTTCAGTTCCAAAATCGAGCCAGCAACTAAATACAAGTACTAGCAATATTATATTTCTTCCTGTAAGATAGTTGAAGGTTGAAAGAAGTTTAGAAACTTAGTATCTGCTTTGCTGCAAAGCTTCTCTATGACTATTGAAAGTTTTTCAAAATTGACTGTATTTTACTGCCTTGTCAAACTCCAGGCTTGTATATAGTTGTCAGTAAACTAGTAAATCTCAGATATAACTTTCTTTGGTCACAAGAGAATATTTTGATGTCATTTATATATAACCTTATCGTCATTATGAATAAGATTAATAAGATTAATAAGTGTACTTAATTGTCAGATATACTAAAAAGAGCCCCATCAATCCAAAATGCATAGAGTTTCTCAGAGACTGACTTAAACAGCCTTTGTAGGCAAAGCCAGAACTGCCACTGAAAGAAATGGCTCTCTCTGCTGCTTGTCCCAACCTCTGTTCTGTACCCTTTCTACAAGTATTTTGGTTTGCTGCATGCCAAAACAGATGGGTGAACAGATCTGGGTTAAAACTTAGGAGGAAAAATAAAACAAACCTGTGTTAATTTTAGCCTGAATCATTTTCTTGCCTGATTTATCTTGAGAGCTCACAAATGCTTGTGCTGGCATAGGGGAAAAAGCAACTTCTTTCTGTGGCAGTCCTGCCTTAGAGTGTTGAAGGAACTTAAGAGTCGATTTGAATGTGAACGTTTGCAAATGTTATCTTTTGAGATAGTTTTGCAGAAACAATGCAAAATTTCCCATCTCTATCTTGCCTGCTAGATTTTTTAAGTAAAAGAAATAATGCACAATGACGAATTCAGATGTAGCTTTGTACCAACAACTATACAGTTTGGTAAAGTGTATGACAAGTCTGTAGAAAAAAGGAAAAAACATTAATAGTGCAGTGTTTTATTTTACCTATAGGTATTAGTGTAAGCAACGCTTATTCATAAAATCTGTAAAAAGCACATGTAGTAAGACACTAAAGATACAAAAGTGCCAAAAAAAAAAAAAAAGGAAGTTTCTGAAACCTTCCAAAGGAAAAGGAGTGATAAATTAGTTTCAGCATAGAGATTTTTAACAAAGGTTTAAGGCAATGTAAAAACCTGTCTTTGTGAAATTAAGAGTTTTATCGGTTATAATTTATTGAGGGCGATGTAGTTCTTTATCATAGCTGGAGTTAGTATTCTGTTTTCTGGGGTTTTTTTTTTTTTGTTTTGGGGGTGACTTTGCTTTTGTTTTTTTAATCAGTCCAGTAGTCTTGTTGCTTTTCCCATGGTGACAGTCTGGCAAGGCATTTTCTGTGAAAGTTTCTTTTGATTTTTACACACACACACACACACCCTTCCCCCCTCTCCTCAATTCTCCCCCTGCCACCCCACCCCAAGGCCTAGCTTGTGATCGTCTGGAGAAGTTAGCACTCCTAGTGTGCCTTGAAGCCTTCCTTATCTTGTCCTATGGCATTTCTCAGTTATCTGATACGTATTTGTGCCAGAGTGAAACAAACACTCCCTCTCCTTCTTCCCATTGTCTTTCTGCATGTTCCTCTGGTTATTAGATGTTGGCCTCTTTGTAGTTGGGCCTGTTATGTCTTTATCTTTGGAAAATTATCCTCATATCACTAAAAATAGTTATTGCTAATAATTTATCATATTATGCACAGGTGTTTTTTAGGCATCTGTTACATAATGTTAAAATTGAGAAAGGTTGCTTTTTTGCCACTTAAATCTTTTGGAGTAGGCTGGGGGTATGTGAGAAGAAAAAAAAAGTTACTCTTTACTCACCCTGATATTTCTGCATAAGTTAATGGCCACTCTCTGAGATTGTGGAGTTAGATGGACCTTTGATCTGACCTGGCTATGCTTAGGTAGTTATTTTGAAGGAAACTAAAAAATATAAATTAGAGTATCGTCTGGGAAAAGAAAGTATTTTATATTGTGTCATACACTAGAATTTGGTATGCTTGAGGGGAAAAGGTATACATACTAAGTATGTTGGATTGTATTGGTTAATAAATACTATTTGCTGGCAAGACTTAGATGACATGGGTATTTTCATGGCTTAGACCTCTGACTTGCATGTACTTACATGCTTACATTTAAGAATTATAAGTAGTTTTGTGGAGGTCATACAGCCAGGTTACAGAAATGATCTGCAGTTAATTATTCTAAGAATTTTAAAACTTCCATCAATTGTATTTAACTGCAGAGTGCAGTTTGCAATGTTCTTGAGCTATTGCTGGCCACATAAGCCTAAAGCCAAATTTCTAATTTGATTTTGCTCATAGTTTAATCTTCTTAATTAGTTTGACTCTTGTAACAATCAAGTTTTTCATTAACTAGGACAGACCAGTAGTCAGAGAAGAAGAAATCTTGTTCTGATTTTTTTTTTTCCAATGGAATATTACCTGTTTGCTTTGTAAATGTCCCAATTTAATCAATCCTTAGAGAAATAGACCATGTAGGCTCACCCAGTTCACCCAGATGTTACTTAATTTCAAATTGATTGATGATGAGACCCTTTGTTTTTGTATCTGATAATTTTCTTTTGTTACAAGTGCATCAGTAATTAATGGCAATTTCACATGTACAATATTATTCTAATGGTTTCCTGGCAACAAGAAGATAAATTGTGAAAGAAAAGAAGCCCCAATTTGAAAGGGGGAAAAATAGAGGTTGCTGAATTAGGAATGATAACTTCTGATGATTGACCACCAAAATGGACAGACTAGTTGAGAAGTCCTTATGCCCCTCATTTATTCTATTATAAACCTTGAAAAATTATTAATTTTATTCATGTGCTAATGCTTTTTTGTGAGGTGAGGACATGATGTTAATCACAGTTTAAAAGATGGGGAACTGAAGAGCTACTGAAAGGAAAAAAAACAAACCCAAACACAAGAAAGACAAGCTGGCTTCATATGCCTGATTCGGCATTTCTAAAATGTGAGTTCTGAAGTGACTGTGCATTCTGTTGCACTTTACATGTTCAGACCACAAGTTCCTTTGATTTCGGTTATATTTCTGAGTGCCTAGCACTTGTGTAAACCAGGCCTCATGGTCTCTGCTTAGTTTTCTGTGAAAACTTTGTTATAGGCTGTTTAACAGGCGTCGTATAGAAACTTTGTAATAGGTGGGAGGCTAGCATGCAAGTCTTCAGGCTTAACTGTTTCAAAACATGGCATAGAATATTCCTTTCCTGCAATATTTTCCTTCAGTTATAGTCTCCCAGCTTCAATAAATAAGAAAGGTGCATTTGGGCAATACGCTCCTCTACTAAACAAACTTGATTAACTCCAGAGCAAGTCCTTTCTGTGGACTGAACAAATAAATGGCTTCAAGTTTTTGGTTGGGGTTTTTTGGTTGTGGGTTTTTGGTTTTTTAAAAGGAAAAAAAAAAAGGGTATGTAATCACTTACTAAATACCATACTAACATTAGGATTGCAGAAACTGACTGGAGGTTTGAGAAGTATAGGATTGTTTACCTTGGAAAAGAGATGAATGAGAGTCGTTGTGATAAAACCATACAAAATAACAGATGACAGATAGTAAATTAGGAATTTCAGGGTTTGCCCGCCTCTCCTGAAGAAAGAACATTCATTGAAATTGAAACTTAAAAAATTGTTGAAGGTTAAATATTCCTTAGGGTTATACTGGAAGGTTGTGGCAGAGCAGAGCTGGACTGATGTTGTATTTAGTAAAAGTGACATGCTTTAATCTTATAAATCACTTACTTTAGGTGAGCGTGCCTGTCAGTATGTATTTTTATGGTATAATGTGGGAGATTTCTTGTGTATTCAAATATTTTAAATAAAGTTTGGATACAAAATCCTTGACATATCACTGCATTCTTATGAGGAGTTTGTATGCATAAGTTTGCAAAACAGCAGGAGCCTTAGCTATGCTTAAAGACTCATAAACGAAGCGTTAATCTCACAACAGCACTATGAAGTGAAAGAAAAATTATCCCTTGGTTTGCAGACAGTAATATGGAGATGATTGATAGGAAGGGAGATCAGACATCACCTGAGGTTACTTTCTTCCTTGTCTACTTGAACCAATTCATATTATTTTGTCTGCTTAATGCCTATGTGCATCTTTTGCTACCAGAAAGAAAAACAACAGACAAAATAATTAGCAGATCATTTGTTCATAGTACATATTACAGCCATTTTGGTAGTTGAAGAAACCAAACTTTGTCTAGTCCCCAATCTATGTTAAACATTCTTCGTATATGAAATTTTTCCAGACTGCAATATTTTCTTAATCACCATTGTTACCTAGAAATCTAAACCACGTGCTTATTATTGGTGTCATTCAAAGCAATGTGTGTTTGCTGGCTCTGCAGCTGCAGTAAACTAATGAACTGTATTCCCACTGCTGTGCTGACATCAGAATTTGGCTGTTGCAAAGATGTCTTAAGCATGATGAAGTACTGTTAAAGGTAAACAAAGATAAAATTGGCATAAAGCATGTTCCTGCTTAGAAAGGAAGGTTGAAAACTTCGTGGTACCTAGATAGCATGGGATATCCTAAACGTATGTTTTATTTATGCGAGACATGATAATGTACTTATCTGATGGACATGTCGGAGCTTGCAGTGTTAGGATCAGTTTTGCAGCCACAGTGGGGGAAAAATCCGTTCAAATTTACTGTGAAGACTGGTCAGCCTTTTTAATGTCTTAGTTATTCTCAAGTGAGTTCCTATTTCTTTCCTGTTGTTCAGTAATGTTACCTAATCTTAATGGTACTCTATTGTCTTCCATGAACAGAGCCTGTCACCTTTTGCTCAAATGCTATTTGGTGTAGTCATTAGCAATTTTAAGCCTTATATTATGTTTTTAATGTTGTATTTTAATACCTTACGGTAGAAATTATGACATCTATCTCCAGGAGGTTTATCAAAACTTTCCAAATTGTTGAAGCAGAGAAAAAGTTTTGTACTGGCAAAATACATTCATAAGCATTGAAGAGACATATGTCTTTTTCTATTTACAAATAATTTTTTTAACTGATACAGACACTGAAGGTGAAAGAGAAGGAGAAAGAACATTTTAAAAGGAGTTTGTAGAAATCAAATATTTCTGGAGTCTTTTGCCACCCCCTTCTTTGCCGGCTACAGCACCTGAAAAATGCACATGCTTAAAAAAAAAAAGTAGTTATGTTAGTGTTTGGTAGTATTAGCATCTGCTTGCAGTCATTAAAGAATTCCTTTTCCTCTGCAATTGTAGTCTCTGTCTTTCTTATAACCTGATTTACCATCAGGGAATAGCTTTAGATCTACAGGACATCTGCAGGTTTACAGTATTTTTTTTAATATCGTGTAACTACTGATCTTAAAACTATTTTTGTCACTGCACCTAGCATGAGAGACCATCGAAAGACCAACTTCAAACTTGTACTTCTTATGAAAATCTTATTACTATAGTTTTAAGTGCCCAATAATTAGTGTCTCAAAAATTGAAAGAAAATGTATTTGTGTTTTTCAGTTTACTTTGTATATGTGATAGTACTTTGTCTGGAAAAATGTTTTTAGCTTGCTTTTCTAATGAAATAAGGTTTTTATCTGATGAGACAGTCTAATTTCTTTGTTACTGATCTTCCCTGAAGTTACATCAGTTCAAAACTTGCTGGCAGTTGGGCAAAGGTTTCAGAGATGCAAGAGTTGTCTAATTGGTGCTGAGCAGAATAGAGACATCCGAATTCTGTTTATACAAAGGAAAATGGATCAGCACTGTTAAACATTTCAAAAGGCCGCAGCCTGTGTGCTAGCTGGAATAAATTCAATTAATTCCCACACGGGTGTTTCAAGTGTTGTAGGGGATGTGCTGCTCCCCACCTCCCTGGAGCTCTCCAGGCACAGCACCCGAGGGGAGTGGGCAGGTAGCGCAGGAGGATGAGAGTGAGAGGTGCAGAAGGGAGTGAGTTGGCAGCCCTCTCGGAGGAGAGCGATGGGGAACAGATCTGTTGGAAACCAGCCATCATTAATTTTGTTGCTTATGGTAAAACGCATTTCATATAGCAGCAGTAAAGGAGGTAAACAGCTAAAATAAAGCACAAAAACTTTTTAATACTCTCTTAACCCACAGACTGGTAGAGGGCTGTGCATGGTATTTGAAAATATTACTAATTTTTTAACTTAAAGTGGTGGTTTTTAACAACTAAAAATGATACTTGCATTCCTTGATCGTCTTGATGGAATTTGCTTATGCGATATGCTATTACAGAAAGGGTAAAGCAAAAAAGAAAAAAAAAAAAAAACAACCACAACCCAAACCACTAAAAAGTAGCTAAAAATCTCAAAAGATGATTACTAAGTTCTTTAGTTAATGTTTTCTATAGTATTTTTCTTACATAATTTGTTTTTTCGGTTTATTTTGGCTGCTTAGAATCCTATTGGTGGTGCAAATGCTGAAGCAAAAAGTGTGCAGTGAAAGTAGAGTTGAACTTAGGAAGTGCTTAATATAAAGAAAATTTGCAGTTTGAGCTTTACGGTGATGCCATAGTGTGGATAGTGAAAAGAAGTTTGTTAAAATAAGTTGGTTCTTGAAAAAATAAACTGATTGACTTTACTTGTGTTACCAATTTAATGAAAGGAAAATGCTGTTGGATATTTCCCCTTAGAATTTTACTCTACCTTCAGATAGAGTAGTCAAAGTAGGATAAATCCTGTTATTTTAATATCATTTTATGTTTTAACTGTGTTCTTCTGTAACTGTTGGAAAATATATGCATGTGCTTAATTATCCAAAATGCAGTAATGGTTCTCCATAATAAAATCATTATTGAAATTTAATCAAACCATAGTCATGATTTAGTAGGGAATTATTTGAAGTTAAATTTTGAGGAATATAAAAATTGTTCTTTTCTTGCGATTTAAGAGTAAAACCTGATATTTGGTCACTTAACTCAGTCACTGACTGTAGTGCCTTTCTGTGGGCTTTAAGTCCTGATGTCCTAGTCAGTTAGAAAGGATACAATTTTTCTTTAAAAACTTTGTTTACATGAAACTGAAGAGGAATAATTCAGAAATTATGCCCCTTTGTTTGCGCAATGGTGCAATGTATTGTAGGGTAAGTGAAGGGAAGTTTAATTCTTAAGCTGTTGCAGTAATAAGGATGAAATAAGTAAACTCAATACTTTTGATGGTAGAAACAGAATTCAGCATTCTGGGGGGAGATGGAAAAAGTTACCCTGTATGTTTGGTTTTTGACAGGTGGTTCTCTCTCAGCACTGAATTGCTGCAGAGTTAACATTCATTCACTTACAAAGCAAAACAAAGAAATGCAAGGCAACTTTAAAGCTTTTTGCTGAAAATACATGTTTATTTAAATACCTTATTCAGTCATCCTTTGTAAATGTAGTTGGCATGTGTCACTATTTCTGAAAAACTTCTAATCCATCTCTTCTCTAAAGCTCCCACTTCTGCTATCGCCAGTAAAATTCCAGTGGCAAGAAAAGAAGTACTATTTTTGCTTGTGTGAAGTCAGTAAATGAGGGTCTAGGAGTTGCATTTGTGTTTTTCTTAGAAAATGTATGTAGGATATGAAAGTAGGCATAACTCTGCAGCCTAAGGGAAATTGGGAAATCGGGAAATAAGATTTCAGCTTTGTCCCAGTTGGAACTGGTAGTCTAGACTGCTGTAAAATCATGAGAATTTTGCTTTAGGAAATGGGAGGGTTCACCAAGTACTAAAACTGTATCTTTGTAGAATATGTACACATTGGTACAACTGGAAGTAGGTCAGTAGGAAACCTAATAAGTGGTTAAAAAAAACGCTTTGAGCTGGGAGTGAAAACGAAGTTAAAGGCTATGTTTCTAAACCTAAGTTGGGAAAGCAGGGATGGTGTGTAGTGTTTTCCAAAGTTACGCTCTTTCAGTCCTAGCCTTTGTTTCCCTTTAAAGGTTAAAACACCTTCAGTCAGATCACAAAGTAAAAAGGCTGCCATTTAATTTTGTTTCATTTTGACATATTTGCCTATTGTTCTTAGTTTAGGTTCTTGAGCAAATTGGAGCATTCTGACTGAGTTGGATTTATTATGTAGATTAAAGCATATTCATCCCAGAGCTGTAGCTCTGTGTGCCACTCCATTTCAGATGCTCAGAGTGGTTTCTCATACCCATATACATCTATGAGGATTGAGTTCTCCACTACATTTTATCTAGCAGTGAAGCTGGTTTGAGAGACAGCTTCAGAGACTCTCTTACACGGTCTCTGCCTCCTGAGAAATCATACTGTGGAGCTGTGTCCTACTAATTCACACCATCTTGAGATTCTTCAGAGTCACTCTGACTTCAGTCTGTATGTGGGCTGTGATGAGTTTAAGTTTCTGTATACTATCTGATTTAACACCTGTCAACACTTTGGTTAAAAGCTGGCATCATGCAACATCCCCATAAAATTAATTTTAAAACTAGCTGATCACCTCAAAATTTTACAAATGAGGAAAATATTAGTTGCTAAGCATTTTTAGAGGATTTGTTGAGGGTTTTCCCACTGCTTTTCATCATCTTTATCAATATTCTGCTTGGAAACAAAACTATGGGCTAAAATAATTTCATCAGGAAGGTGAAAAGGTGGAGGGGTAAGTAATGATAAGTGAGTTCTGCAGAGTATTGCGAGTCATCTTAGTAATCTGAGCTGACCTGCATAGTGGGTATTTTAACATAGTCAAAAGCAAGTTAGTTTCTCTAAAAATAAAAAAATGCAAGTCCTCTTTACAGAGTGACACAATTGCGTTTTGGAAGCTTGTCATCCTGACACTGTTGTACATGACTGCTTTGAGTACTCTTAAGTTGACACTGCTACTGAAGGAAACAGTTACTCATCTTCACCACTGCTGCCATTGCTGTTCAGGGAGAATAACGATTCAAAGTTGTTTACCTTACTTGCGTCAGCAGCACTCTCAAAGTCATAGAAACAAATCAAGTTTGTGCAGAGTAAGAGGAGAAAAGTAAAAAATAGAAGCACATACTGACTGTAGGCAAGGAGGGGAAAAGTAGTATAGTTGGAAAGGATGGACTTGCTGCACCAGTAGCTGGAGGATTGCCCTGAATCAAACCCGGGTGTGCTTCACTCTGCTGGAATGTGTGGAAGCACAAACACCAAAGCCTGCTTTGAGCCAATGAAGGGTTCTTGCTTGCATGTGGGCCATCCTTTTCCGCACGCCAACCCAGGTGTGTCTGTGGCCTGCAGGATACTGGATAGTGGAAGTGATCCTATTCAAAAGCACTTTTTTTTTTCCCAGGTTAGTTTTCATTTGGACCAGTGTGACTTAAGCAGTCACCTACTGCCCACTCCTTGTGCTGGCAGAAGCTATATGATGATCTTGGCGTGGCAGAACTGTTACTTGCAGTGACAGCTTACTTTGGAACACTGTGTTCATTGGATTTGACCTTACTAAATCAACTCAAAGATTCATTAAACTGCACCCTAAGACTGGGCTGTACAGTCCCACCCTCCCCTGTGGGTTTTTACAGCCATGTAGTGGGCTGGTTCAAGAAACAGATCTATCTGAAAAGTAACCTGGCCAGAAAAAGGGATTTTTCGGTAGTATCTCTCATCAGTCACATGCGTGCTGGAGTAATGGAGGGACAGGTCTGACAGATTTGGGTTGGTTCACATTGCTGTAAAACTGCACCCTAAGAAATTCTACAAACATCCCCCACCCCCCCAGTTTGGTGAGGCAATATCTGTATACAAAATGAAGTGTGTCCCTTGTTTTGGAGAGTGGCAAATGTAAGTGCAGTGAATGATGCGCTACCCTTTCACGTCTGAAAAAGAAACTAAGATACAGAGGAGAATGTTGTCTAGTTAGAAACAGTTGAGATCAGTTTATATGCAAATGTGTAGATTGTGCTGGTGCCAGTAATTTTGAACTAATGTGAATGTTGTGGAATCCACGATGAATTTTCTAATGTTTTAGCTGACTGGCTGCTGTAATAGATCATACAATTCATATTAATACACGATTGCTTTCAAAATAGATTAATTTTATATTGGAATTCAGAATTGGTGTGGTAATATTTAGTGAGAGGTACTTACATACACTTCTCCTCTCTCTAGGAATGTTTGGCTTCCTGTTTTTTCCCCCTACTGTCTTTCCCATTTGTACTAAAGAAAGAATTTGAGATTTCAGTGTTTTTCAGGCCTCCCTAAGCCCGATGGCACACAGTTCTGTACCATAATGATGAGATGTGGTCTTTGATGTTTAGACTGGTCTTTTCCTGTTCTGCAGTGCAAACTACTGAGTCTTGTGCTGTGACTTGAACTAGAGTAGGCGGTACAGGCCAGTGCTTGCAAACAGATTTGTCTTCATGCCAGGTCTTAGTCTTCCCCCCCTCTCTCCACCCCCCCC